>NC_048446.1:19778280-19993280 GCF_004353265.1 Vitis riparia
CAAGAGAAAAAATCTCATCAAAATCAATACCTTTCTTTTGACTGAACCCTTTGACAACCAATCTAGCTTTGTAACGTGGCTGTGAAACGTGTATTTCTTGCTTCACTCTGTAGACCCACCTGTTCTTCAAAGCTCTTTTTCCCTTTGGCAACTTGACAAACTCATAAGAATGATTCTCATGCAATGACTTCATCTCATCTTGCATAGCATCAACCTACTTTATCTTATTCTCATCTCTCATAGCTTTCTCATAACTTTCAGGTTTCCTCCGTCAGTTAGTAATACATAATCATCAACAGAATACCGTGTGGAAGGATGCCGGTCTCTGGTAGACCTCCTGGAAGGAATATCTGGTGAAGCCTCTGCTACTGGTGACTGCTCATGAACATTATCATCCATCTCAACTTATGTGGGAGTTTCAACATCACCATTGTCAGGTTGGTCATCATGTGCTTCATCTTCAACCTGTGTAGGAAGATGTGTCAAAGGAACTGGATCAAAGTTAATTAGATTATCATTATACTGAAACTCTATTGCATCAGTCTTCTCAATGTCCTGTATGGTATAATCTTCCATAAACATAGCATCTCGGCTTCTTACAAGCTTTTTCTGCACCGGATCATAAAACCTGTAACCAAGCTCATCATGACCATAGCCAATGAATACACAAGGTCTTGTCTTAGCATCAAGCTTAGACCTCTCATATTTCGGAATGTGCACAAAAACCTTGCATCCAAAGACACGCAAGTGAACATAAGAGATTTCATTATTTGACCAAATTCTATCCGAAACATCAAATTCTAAAGGAACACATGGTGTAAGATTGAGAACATGTACAACAGTATTCAAAGCCTCACCCTAAAAGGATAGTGGCAACTGTGACTGTGAAAGTAAACATCTCACCTTTTCAACCAATGTCCTATTCATTCTCTCAACCAACTCATTCAACTGGGAAGTCTTAGGAGGCGTCTTTTGATGTCGAATACCATGTTGTCCACAATACTCATCAAAAGGACCAGAATACTCACTCCCATTATCAATCCGGATGCATTTCAATTTTTCACCAGATTGTCTCTCAACAAAAGCATGAAATTGCTTAAACACTTCTAACACTTGGTCTTTTGTTTTCAAGGTATACACCCAAATCTTTCTTGAATGATCATCTATAAAAGTCACAAACCACCAAGTGTTTTTGTTTTCATAGGACCACACACATTAGAATACAATAAATCAAGCGTACTTGGCTTCCTTGTATGGCGGTGTGTTTTGAATGCAACTCTAGTCTCTTTCCTGCTAAGCAATGAGCACACATTTTCAAAGATCCCTTCTTCATACTAAAAAAAAGATTCTTCTTAGCCAAAATCATCAAGACTTTCTCACTCATGTGACCGAGTCTGTTGTACCAAAGCTTAACTGTGCTATCATCATCCACTACATTAATACTGGAATCAATTACCCTTGCCTGCATCAAATACAATGAGGAACACTTCTTTTCTTTTGCTACCACCATAGAACCTCTGGTGAGATTCCACTGACTATCACGAAAGGTGTTACAGAACCCTTCATCATCAAGCTTACCTGTGGGGATTAAATTCATGCGGATAGCTGGAATGTGTTTGACATTCTTCAAAATCAACATAGTACCATTACTAGTCTCCAAACACACATCTCCCATACTAATGGCTTTAGTTGAGCCATCATTACCCATCATAACACTTCCAAAGTCACCAGATGTGTAAGATGTAAAGAAATCTTTCCGAGGTGTAGCATAAATTAAGGCACCGCTATCAATCACCCAACTGGTCTCCTGGCAAGCAAAATTAACAACATCACTATCATAAACAATAAGAAAATCTGAAGTAGTAGTGGCAACTCGATCATCTTCACCATCATTGTCATTCTTCTTGTCCTTCACTTTCCCTTGTTTCATATCTCTCTTTAATTGGCGACAATACTTCCTTATATGCCCTTTCAAATGGCAATAATGGCACTCAACATTGGCAAACTTGTTAGTCTTGCTTTTGCTTCTGTCTCTTTTCTTCGGACCTCTACTTTTACTCATCCCCCTTTTTTCAATAACTAGGACATCTGACTGTGAAGAAGAACCCTATGACTTTCTTCTCATCTCTTCATTCAGAACACAACTCTTAACCAAATCCATATTCATAGTACCATCTAGGGCTGAGTTAGACAAAGAAGTTCTAAACGTCTCCCACGAGTCCAGCAATGTACCAAGAAGCCACAACCCTTGCACTTCTTCCTCAAACTTGATATTCATTCCAGTTAATTGATTAATAATACCTTGGAATGTATTCAAGTGATCTGTCATAGGAGTTCCATCTTGATACTTCAAGTTAATCATTTTCTTGATCAAAAACAATTTATTAATACCAGTCTTTCGAGCATATAACTGTTCGAGCTTGTTCCATAGACTCTGTGCATTTTTCTCTTCACTAATATGATTGAGAACATTATCATCTACCCACTGTCTGATATAACCACAAACCTGCCGATGAAGTAAATTCCATTCTGCATCAGTTTTATTTTATGGCTTTTTAGAAGCAAACACAGACAAATAATAATGATTCACATACAATAAGTCTTCCATCTTTCCTTTCCAAACATGATAATTGGAGTCATTCAAAGTAATCATTCTACTTGTATTGCTTTCCATTGTTCTACACAGGGCATAGATTATCTTAAACCAATGCTCTGATACCACTTTGATGAGATAAATATAAATAATACACAACCGGGTTTTATCCCCTCTTATGAGAACCTAATAAGAATCAATCAAATAGAGTAGTAAGAAGACACTCAATCAACAAGTATATGAACACCAATAATTTTAGCGTGGAAAACCTTCTCCAATATGAGAAGTAAAAACCATGGGACCCTTAGGCCACTTAAAAACTCCACTAATATAATTAATGGGTTACACAATTCTCTCTAGATAAAACTAAAGACATACATCAACCATATCTCAAGAAAAATAGATCTTGGCAATTTCAACAACTATGCATAAAAATAATAGAGATATCTCACCAAACACACCACTGTTCTCGAACTAAAATATAACTTTTCAGAACTCCAAATCCAATCTCCACCGTTCAGAATGAAGACCAATGAGTTTTGAACGTGCTCTCTAAAAAATCGGCTTAATCGAACCATGGATTAACCTCGATCGGAGTTCATCATGAAAACTGTCCGGATAGAAAATGCATCAAAACTGAGGCTCTGTTCTTGGACTGAAAGACGATCGTACGGATCTCCAAATCCGATCTCCACCATTCAAAATGAAGATCAATGAATCACAAACCTCTCTTCCAAATTTCAGGTCGATCGGCCCACAGACGAAGTAGGATCGAACTTTTGATAAAATCTGGGCAATGAAGAAAAAAACTGAATTTTTCTCTTTAACTTCAAAAATGGTGGTTCTCCCCATTCTCTCTCTTTTCTCCTATCTTTGGTGGCTGCGAAAAATTGGAAGAAGAAGAAAAAATGATTCTTTTTTCTAGCCATTTTATATAAAGGCCTAAGAGGCCTTAAATTTGGGGCTCTTAATTTGAGCCTTCCACATGAAGAAAAACCCAATAGAAAGGAGCCTAGGGCTATACCCTGCTCTATATCGACCTTACTATCAAGGAATCGAGCGTAGTACTACTCCTGTGTCTCCTCATAGTAGAAACACTGCATAGGGAAATCAGACAAGTCAAAGATGCCTTATAGAGGGACCCCATAACAAGCTCAGGAGACAGAGGCTCTAAAGGTGCCTTCCTAGGTTGTCCATGACCTGACATGGTAAATTAAGAGTAGAACACGCAAAGATACAAAAACTGAGGGGTTGCTTGAAAAAGGTAAACCACTAAGAATTTAAAGTTTCAATCAAGAACTAATTGTTTTAGAATTGGATCAATCATTGAACTGAAAAAGTTGCCGATTCACAATTCACTGATCGGACCGACAATCGAACCAGTAACGTCATAAATAATTAAATTTATAATTTATAAATTATTAAAATTTAAAATAATTATAAAAATAAAAATAATAATTTATATATTATTTAAAAATTAAATTTTATTTGAAAATCAGAAAATTAGTTTCAAATTATAAATAAACCAAAATTATAATATAAAAAAAATAACACATTAAATATAAAACATATAAAATAATAATAATAATAATAATAATAATAATAATTCTCCTTCTAGGCTTCCAGCTATTGCCATTGGAGTGGGGCTTACACGGGGGTGGGGATGGGGATGGGGGTGGGGGTTTACATAGAGGGGGGTGGTCGCGGTGGGAGGAGGGGGAGCTGCCGGCTGTGGGAGGGCTTCCAGCCGATGCCACCGGGGGGAGTTGGTGTTGCGATGAGAAAGACTCACAACCGGTGTTAGGGCGTTGAGGGGGCCTTACACAAGGGGTGGTTGCGGCGGGAGGAGGAGGATTTACAACTGTCGGCTACGGGAAGCTTCCAGTTGGTGTCTCTGGTGTCGCAACGGAGAAGGCTCACAACCGGTGTCAAGGCACGGGAGGCGCGACAACAACTTCACACTACAAAGGGTGGGTTGAAGGTTGAAAATGAGAAACATCAAAACGACGTCATTTTGACACTGAGAAAAAAAATAAAATTGAACCATTTGGTTCGTCGGTCGGATTGCCAGTTCAACCAATCCAATTCCGATTCAACCACTTTTTGGGCTAATTGATCGGAACCATGACCGGACCAGACCAAAACCTTGACCGGCCGATCCGGTCCGATTTTTAAAACCATGCCAAGAACACTCCGATAGGGGCTACTTACATATACAATACTAGAGATACTCATCTTTAAACAGACTATATATGTCTTCTTTATATATGTCTTCTAGGTTTTTTTGCTTCCCTCCTAACAATTAGTCTAACTACCTATTACTACATTCCCTTTCTTTCTAGCTTTTGTCTTCTATTGATATACAAGAGAAAGTTACCAAAATGCAGTGAATATGACCAAGAAATGTAAACAAATATAAAAATGTACTAAGTTGTACAGACTCATAACAATATATTTGTGGTGATAAATTCATTTTTTGATATTTATGGATCTCACTAATATTTTAATATGTTGTGTTGTGTTGTATCAATGTTTTTGTATGTACTATATAGTTAGGTTTCATTCACAAAGCACTCAATTGACATTTAAGTTTCAATCGTGGACTTGAACCATATCAATGATAAGTTTTATTTATAAATAACTTAACTAATGTCAAGTTTTCAATCATAATGGTTGCTTAAACTTTATCATGATTAAGTTCCATCTACAAATTAAGAACAACACCTTCAAATTTAACCATTTTCAATGATAATCCAAACCACTTATTTGAGTATATTATTACTTAAATTTATATTTTAATTTAACATAATTATAATTAATTTGTAGATTTACAAATAATATTTTTTTTAATTATTTAAATATTGATTGAATAGACTTTTTTTTAGTTGGGTTTTCAAAAAACTATGATTTTAAGTACCAATTCTAACTAAAATTTGTTTGCTTCCTATATAAAAGTACATAGATATAAAATCTCTTGGAAAATTTCTCTTTTGTGTTAATCAACATGAAAAAAAAAAAATTATATTTTGTAATTTATCGGAAACAATAAATTCCAGCTTGAAAACCTAATAAATATTATGCATTCTAAATCCCTACTTTCAACAACTAAAAATACCAAAAATCCTCAAAATTCCAGCTTGAAGACCTACCACATGTCTCTCATACTTCAACTTAAATATAATCCTGATCAAAGAAAACAAACATAAAATCAAAGGGTTATTTGATTAAAAGAGATAAAACAATATCGAATTTACAACCATAAACTTTCACATATTTTAATCTAAAAAAACGACTTATTTATGATAAATGTATATTTTATCTTTTCTTGTAAAAATAGCATCTTCTTCTAAAACTTAGACAAAAATAATTTAAATATTATAAAAAAGGGGTTATTTTTCAAATTTAAATAGCGAAAAGTTACTTTGATAAATTTAGGTTTTTTTTTTTTTTTTCCTTCAATCATTGTTGAATTATTTTTATAACATTTTCTAGTCAACGATAGGAAAAGAAAACGCAAAGGGAACAAAAGGCCAAACTGAGAAAGCGTGTTGAATTATTCCTTGCGCAATAATTCAAATTTGATGTCATTCTCAAGTTTTTCCACAAGCTTCACAGTGACATTAACGTAAGAAATGTCTAAGAAATCTCCTAGAAATATACGCTGATGGGACTTAGCTTGTCATTTTTCCATTTCGTACCAATATTTTATTTTTTTATTACATAAAAAAACAAAAATAGCACAAAAAGTAATTCTATTGCATTATTTCTAAAATTATTTTAAAAATTGAGTTGAATTCTCAAAATAAAAAAAATAAAAAAAGAAAATTCTAGCTCGGTTGATGGGTTTCTAGACAAATATTTTTGTTGAAGTTAAAATTCCGGTTTTTCATAAAAGTATATTATAAAATGCTAATAAAATCTCAATCTATATAGATTAACAAAAAGAAGAAAAAAAACAGAATGTGTTTTTGAAATAAATATTTTATTTTTATTTTTCAATCAAATAATTTTTAAAAAAATTAGAAATTATTTTAGTAAATTTACCTCTTCATTCAACTAGAGAGGTGTTTTTTTAACAATATATTATAAAAGTTTTTCACTATTTTTTTTTTAACTTTCACATCTTTATTGAGATTTAAAAAAAGCATTACTGAGTAGTAAAAAATTGAGTACAAATTGAGGTTTTATTTGGTATTTGTTTAGAAAATAATTTTTTATTCTTTTAAAAAAAAAATAGAAAAAATGGAAACATTTTTCACATTATTAAAAACAAAAAATTGTTTTTTCTTAAAAATAGAAAAAAATTATTTATTTTTTTATATTTATTTTAAAAATAATTATATGAGAATGATTAACAATAAAGTATCACAAATAAAATTTATTTAAAAAAAAATTTTTAAATCTAAAAAATTAGATTAAAAACATTTTAATTTCAAACAAACTTCTGTACAAAATAATATAGGACAATTTTCAAATGTTGTTTTTTCAAAAGTATTTTTGAAAACATTTTTCAAATAAAGCCTTATGTTGTAATTCCTTTTGAAAATCATATGATTTATATACCCAATAAGTTTGAGGAGAAGAAAAGAAAGAGAAAAAAAAAAGGAAAAAAAGTTACAAAATTATTTTATCCTTTGATTGTCGATCTAGAAATTAAGAGAAAAAAAATTACATCCACAAAAAATTCACCACACCTTATCTAAACATTAGAAAAACCTTCTAACATTTTTCCTCTCTTTTTTTTTACTAGTCTTTTATATCATTTTTTTTAATATTTAAACATAAAAATATCGATAATCATAAATATATTGATATTTTAATTTTAAAATATATCGAAAGATATTTTAACATAAAATATCAATAAAAAAATTAATTAAAAATCATAAATATATAAGAAATTTTTTTAAAAATATAATAGATATTTTAAAGTTGTTTTATTAAAAAAAATATATATATATATGTGATATAATTTATAATATTTAAGGATAATATTTAAAACTTAAAAGCATAAAAGGAATGATAATATATATATGATAATTATAATACTATCTAATAGATATATACCAATAAAATGTCAAGCATACGATTGGGTGGTACAACTTTCTCCTTTCGACTGTTAAGTTTTGGGTTCAAACCCTTCCATCACAATCTAAAATTTAATTTTTCCAACTTCACGCGGAGCGTTGGGCCCACAAAACGCGTAGGCCCACAAAAGTGACAGCCACCTTCGTGCTGGGCAAGATGCGCAGACTGTGACCGTGGGCCCACAAAAGTGATAGCGGGGGAGACCTTGTCCAGCATCCAACCCTCATAAGCGCTTTAAGTGATTTGCAGACCTTCTCCATCCTCCGACAGTCGTAATATACCTTCTTTCCAAACCATGGATTTAGATATAGAAGCGCTTCATAAAAGCCACAAGCTGTTAACTCTGATAAACGAGAGACAGGTGAAGCGAACCCGACACGAAGAAACAAAAGCCGCTACTCTGACAATCGGCTATGTCATCTCCCAAGGGGCGATCCTCATCTCCATCTCTAACCGCTCCGCCCTCCAATGCGACGACTGGTTCGTCCCCTTCAGCCTTTCACTGTTACTGGGGGTAGTGTATATGATTACCTTCTGGGAAGCCGTCAACAGGTGGTATCATCTCCAGTACCATTTGGAGGTGAACGATTTGGATGCGGAAGCACTTTTGCTTCAAATCCATCATCCTCATTCTCAATTACCTGATCAACAGCCATTGGAACCGGACGCGGTGCGGTTGATGAGGAGAAGGTCTTTCATCGGTGTACTCATCTTGGCGTTGCTGGGCTTCCAAGGTGTGATGTTGTACGCCTGCAGATCCTTTCTCTGCCATGGCTTGTAGTTATCGATGAGCTTAATTCATCTCATGTCAAGCTTTCTTCTTGGTATGTACCTTGATGTCGAATTTTAAGTTTCTAAGCGTTGCGGTGTAATTATGAAAGTGTGTTTGTGACAAGTGAGGTTGAGGCTTGATAAGAAGTGAAATATTATTCATGAAGAGAAGGATAAGGTTTGTCGAGGATATATTTCTTGTTTTTTAATTTTAGAAAAAAATATTAATATTTTTAATTCGATGCACTTAAAACTAAAAAGTATTAACTCTATTAACACATTTATTCAATATTTTTATAATCGAATTGGATATTAAATCGAGAAAATTATTAATTCACGAATTGAAGAAGTGTGATGATGTTATTTACTTAAAATGATGTAGTTATAAATTTCTAATATATTTAAAATACTTTTCTCATTTTTTATTTTTATAACCATCTTCTTCTTCTTCTTTTCTCAAACTTTTTTTTTTTTTGCCGCACAATTTTTAGGAAGAAAAAATATATTTTAAGGTTTATTCTTTATGTAAATTTGGACAAAAACTTATTGCAAAAAAATAGTTGAAAAAGAATTATGATGAATTTGGAAATGTTTTAGAAGTGAGATGTTCAAAGAAATGAATAATAATAATAATAATTTGTACATATATTTTCTTAAATCATATTTTTCTAATAGAAAATAGAAAAAAATGTATAATTAAAATTAGTTATAAACTTGATAGAAAAGAGTTAAAATAAATGAAATAAGTTTCAAGTACATATAAAAATAATTTATTGATTATAAATATATTTTTTTAAATTTTTTTCACATTTTTTCTATTTTTCAATTATGTTTGGTTTTTGAAAAATATCAAAGAAAAAAAATTTCTCATATTTGGTTTACAACAAAATATACCAACAAAAAAAAAAAAATTATATATGGTTAAAATTAGTTTAAAACTCATGTATTTCCAAATTATTTAATTTTTAATAAGAACCAAAAAATAAGTTAAATGAATTTGAATGAATGCATCAAAATAATTTATTAATTTTAAATTTTTTTTTTTTTTATTTTCTTTCTATCATTTTTTCTTAAAATTTTTCTTACCAAACATAACCTTAATTTTTTTTTCTTTTTATTAGTATTTTTCTAAAACCAAACAAAACATAATAAAATGAAAAAAAAATTTACTATTTATTATTTTTTAAATAGAACCAAGAAAATGATGTATGAATCATCTTTAAATTGATTATTTTTTTAACCTTAAATAAGGTTTAATAATAGAATACAAACAATAAAAATTAATAATAATAATATATTATTATTATGAAAGTTAGCCTCATTCTCTTTAGTAGGCCCGTTTAATTTTTAAAAATATTTTTCAAAATTCATTTTCAAACATACAAAATAATATATCATTTGATTTTGTAAAATTATTGAGTACTCATGAATCATTCTAAAAAAGAAAAATTGATATCACTAATTTCATAAAAGAAAGTTCTTAAAATAATTATTTTTACAATGATGGCTATATTTGTAATATTGAGTTAGGTGGTATATTATTTTCATTAAAATATAAGAACAAAGAGAAGATGAGAAACAATACTTTTGTTAGGTGAGGTGACCCATGAAAGACTAGTGTGTGAAGTTAGGCCATGCTCAAAGTTAGGTGAATGGGTTTCCCAAGTCAAGGAAAAAAAAATATCACGAAAAATAAAAAATAAATTTGAAGTTAATAAATTAAATTATTTGAAAATATATAAATTTTTATTAAATTTAATTATATTCATTTTTTTCATAATAAAATAAAGTCACATTTTTTTTGAATAATTTTTTACTTTTTTTTTTTTTTGTATTTTTCCTAAAGCAAAATATACCGTAACACTTTTTTTTATAGGCGTGTGGCCCTTGCTCCTAGTCCAAAATTTCATCATATAATCTTGGACCCCCCATTTAATTATTTTGATGAATAATTATTTAACTTTTTTAATAATTATGATGATTTGAAAGATGTATTCACAATCTATACGAACTAATAAGTTGATAAATGATGGTTTGTATGATTGATTTAATTAAATCAATCTATAGTAATTAAATCATTCATTAATTTTCAAATTCAATATTATTCCCATCTATAGTAAATGATTTTTTTAATTTAGGAAAATAATGATTTTTTTTTTGTTCATGTTTGGTTTATGTGTTTGATTTTACAATTGAAAGGATGAAAAAAAAATATAAAAAAAAATGATTTTTTTATCTTTGATTTTACTATATAAAATATAAAAGAAAGTGAAATTATGTTTGATTTTTGGAAAATTTGAGAGAAAATGTAAAAAAAACAAAACAAATTAGGACTAAAGGTTGAAGAATAGAAAAAATGAAGAAAAATAAAAAATAAATTTAAAGTCAATAAATTAATTTTATTTGTTATTTTAAATTTATTTTATTTATTTTAATTAATCAATATAAAAATTAAATAATTTAAAAATGAATAAGTTTTTAACTTAGTTTTAATTATATTTACTTTTTTTTTTAAATATTTTCCATAAAACAACTAAATATAGAAAAGTAATTTTTCTTTAACATTTTTTTTCCTTAATAATTTTTAGAACCAAATGTAACCTAAATATGATTAATATAAGTATGAAACTCAACAAAATTTTAAATTATTTATTCTTTATTTTAAAGAGTTAAAATATTCCTGTTATTTTTTCTTTCGTATTTTCTTTTTCTCAAATTTTCTTTCAAATTTTTTAAGAAACAAATATAATTAGGCTTTTTTTTAATAAATCCACGAACATGGTAAGTATCGTGATAAAATGAATAAATCAAAGTATAACCTCATTTTATTTTATTAAATTTTAATTAATGATATTATAACATGAAAAATTTAATTCCACAAAAAAAGGAAGTTACCATTTTATTTCTGCATGATTAAAGTTAGCGTGGCAAAAGTACACGTGGAGTCATTCAATTGGTTAACAACTACAATTGCAAGATGACATCATAGTTGCGTCGTGGGGCATTACAACTTCGCAATCACGGAAGCGCGCACGCTAGCAGCGCATTTTAGCTAGAAAGCTCAGGGTTCCGGCTTTGAGCGCCAAGCTTCATCTTCTTCACCGAAGAATCCCTCCGGTTCGTACGTGTACGGTTCCTCTGCAGTTCTCCGAGGTATCTCTACAATTCATACTGCTCTCCTCTCATATCTGATTGCTCCTCACCCACATATATCCCTAAAATTTCAATTCCATCAAACTCTAGATCTGTTTACAGTTACTACCCGAATTCCAAACCCTAGAGTTTCATTTCAATCCGTACAATGCTTTCTACTTAATAGCGATCCAGATAAACTTTACTTGAATAAAATTTATTATTCGTCTCAATAACCCAGTTAGGGTTTGGTTTGGGTTCGAGCACTGCTCTAAGGATCTTGGACATGGGATAAGAATTGCATAATTGAGCTTTGATTGCAAAATTGAAATCTGGTTTTGCACTCAAATCTCGGGATTTTGTTATACTTGAGAGCAATTGCATTTTGGTGCTTTGTTATTGGGCAACAAATTTTACCATAGTAATGCATTGTTGTGGTAGTGTGAGGATAATGTGAACAGGATCGAATTGAAAATAAATAGAAGCTAGAAAGTATGTTTTGAAATTATGCAACTCAGTTGGGCGTCAAATCATATGAATGATGTTGGGTCTTAGAAGCATGATCTTTAGAACTTCTGCTGTACATTTCTAGGTGCTTGTATTGGTTCATATACCTTCTTCACAATGCTCTATGAGATTAGAGATTAGAATTAGTCTCTTTAGATCTTCTCTTAAATGAATTTGGGTGTTTTCGTGGAAACCCCATTACTCTATTAGGCTCAATAAACTTAGCACAATGACGCACTTTCCACAATACCCAATGCTTTGCATCCTACTTGTAATTAGAATTGGGCTCAGAAAAGCATCATTTACAATTACTTCCTTAAAATTTATGGTTCATAGACACTTGAATGCATTTTATTGTTGAAGTATGGTATGAATTATGTTCATATTTGTGGTACATCCTTGTTGTTGTTGTTCTGTTGGTTGTTGCTGTAAAACTTATATAAAATCAGTGAAAATTTCAGACTTTTGATTTTTTTTGTTATATAGTTTACTTTTTTGCTTGTTTCTCCTTCTATAGCTTTGTACTTTTGGTAACTCTACTATGTTTAAGAAGGCCATATTATTAAGAGTCTCTAAATGCAATTTTGCTTCTATTATTAGTTACTAAGGCTACTAGTAATTGCATAAATAAGTTGTTATATTCTATGCAAACACATAGTTGTTCCACATTCAAATGGTATATCTGAAAAAATTGAACTTATATTTAGTAGTGCCTTCAGGAGCTCCATATCAAGGCACCTCCAGATTTGTGCATCCCATGTTTATGGTAATATTGGTAGTTATTTGCTTGTAACTAAGTGATATTCTGATGTAACCAAGGGGTTCTAGGGTTTGATCCCTGGTGTGTGGTTGATTTCATCGATTGGTTAGGCTGTTGGTGAGGGGAGGGTTTTGTTTTTTTTTCTTTTTTCTTGCAGCGTACTTGTATAATTCATGTGTACTTTGTGTCACCTTTCATGACATTTCAATCTAATGCACTTTTACCTGTCAAAAAATAAAATAAAAATCTCTTTTTACAAAATCTGAAGGTTTACCTCTATTTGTAGGGTGATGGAGAAAATGCAGTATGCTGAGGAACTTGTGAGGGAGTTTCTTGTCTTTAGAGGGTTTACAAATACACTGCAAGCTTTTGAGGGAGAGTTATGTACTGATATTGGTAAAGGTTTTCAAGTGGATAAGATATTAGATTTAATTTTCTCAGTGTACATTCCCAAGTTTCAGGCAGAAAAATTAGTTTGTCTGCTGAGCTTTTTTAAGCAGTGCTTTTCTTCATCATCTGAGACTGTACTTATTGCTACACTATCGAAATTAGAGGTGTCTATTCTACGCTACTATATTGTCCATGCCATACAATCAGGAAGAACAGAAAGGGTTATAGAGTTTTTTGGAATGAATGGCAATGACCTGCTGCAAAGAGGACAGGACTGGACTCCATGGTTTGGTGGGTGTCTCCCTCCCAGATCTGTTTATTTTGTTTTCTTAAACACTTCCTCTATTCACATCTTCAAATTCTCCATGCAGCTGTTCCATATCTAAAGAACCCAAGCTTGGATCCCCAGTTTCGGATTTATTTCTCAAGGGAGTGGTTGGAAGCTTTGCGCCTCTCAGTCAGGAATTTCTTAAGTGAAATATTTAATGGTACTCATATCCTTCAAAATGGCTATTGTTCTACTTTTAGCTATTATTTAATAGCTCTAATATTTAGTTCTTTGTTGTCATTTGTCACTTGAGCAGTTATGTTTCAAATGCAATAACCAATAAACATTAAAAATGATTTTTGTTATTGCATCAGTTGAGATTAATCTGATTTTTTTATTAATTAAGTCATTCCATCAGAAAAATAGAGATACCGCTTCAGTTTCATGGTTATTGATTTTTTTCTTTAACCTTAAAATGGTCCTGGTAAATGTAATAGGTGGAGGTTATTGTCTCAGTAATCTTTTTTATTTTTAATATTTTTCCAAATATTTTTTTTGGCTCTTCACGTTTACTCTTTTAAATTCGAAAGGAGAATAGTTTATCTAAGTAGTTCAACAATTATGGTCAAGAATATTTTCCTTGCACCAGTTTGTATGTCATAAATTTGTTAGTTCATGGGTTTTATTCAAGATTTTTTTTTTCTTTTCATTTTTTTCTGGCAACATCTAAAGGAGTATATTGTTAAAGCTGACATGCATGACGGGCGACCATCAGGATCAAAGTCTTCATCTCATATCAATTAACTTCACCGGGGGGGGGGGGGGGGGGGTTGGGAATCCCTTGTAGTTTTATATCTTTATGATTTGCTTTCTCCAATTATTTTAGATGACAACATATAGTTGGATGGCTTGCTTTTTTATTTTCTTTCTTGCAATAATTAATATTGTTACTGAATTTACACCAAAGAGGTGTCCTTAACTTATCCACGCATCCCTGCTCTGTTAAAGATTTGTTCTGAAAAGAATACAGTGAACCGTCTCAAAAAAGACATCAAGCAACTTAATCTTAAGTTGTCTCAACTTCAGGCATTATTGGAGGAAAAAGAGGCTCAGCTATTCCAGTCAAGGAGGTAAGGATATTCTATATTGAACCTTCTCTAAACTATAGTGGTTCTTTGCTGCATTGTTTTGAAGAAGTTAACATGATATTGTTCCACAGTTATGCTCCATCTACAATAGAAGAAAGCATGGGTGGAACGAACAGCTCAACATATTCAGCACCTGGGACTCTTCTTAGTGGCTTGCATCAGGGAAGTATTCTTCCCTCAAGATTTCCTCATGAAACTTGTGCTGCTACAAATCAACATCTGGGTGAAAGAGAGTTGGCTCAGGAATTGGATGACACAGGGGTGGCCAAGATTTTATCAGAGATGAGTCCATCTAACTCTGATTGTGGTTCAAGTTCATTAGTGCATCTTCATCTTGGAGATGCTGGAGCAAGTAATATGCTTGAGATGTCCCAAGATGACTTTTGTACTGGTAGGTAATTTCTCTTTCATGAATAAATGATAAAGAAGTAGTCAGTCTGTTCATTATCCCCTTAACCCACTAAAGGGGGAATATTCTACAAAAACAAGAAGTAAAGGTAATCTTCATCTAGGAAAATGTTGGTGACAAACTGACAAAGGATGGGTCTTGTAAGCTAATTGTAGGCTTTGTAGGAAAACTAAGGCTTTAAAAGTGTATTACAGGGAATCTTAAGATTCCATTAAAGAAAAAAAAAACACTTTATGTTACATAAGTATCAAAATTAAATAGAATCCTACCATTGAGAAACATATAGAGAGATTAAATCTGACCTTTCAAGCATATAAAATCTTTTGGGTCTCCCAGATAAATTGTTAATACAAGTTAAAAGTACAGCATCCATTTACATCTGAAGTAAAATTTTCATTTGCAAGTTCCAAGCTCGTATTAGCAGATTAGGGTTTAAATCCTTCCATCTTCATTCTTCACTTGTCACAAAGTCCTGAAATAAAATTATTGTTGATTTACTGTTTGATATCTACTGGCTAGGGAGTGGTTACTTGCAACTAGTCAGCTCTAGAAGATACAAAGTCCTGGTTATCTCACATGCCAGAACAACCAGCATACAACTAGTTTTGACTAGTTTTCTTGTCATGCTCCCTGATCCATAAGCCTATATGTTTATGCTAAAAATGAAAAACAGAAATATTTTCTTCCACCTAAAAAATCATCAATTCCCAACTATTTGAAGTTGCCTGACAAATTCATTTTCATCATTTTACTCTATCTAGGATTTTATCCCTCGTACAAGCAAATACCCTAGAAGGATCATAGGATGAAACCCTTGAGGCTTGGCTGAAGTGGCAAGGGTTTGGTATGGGGACAGGGTAGTTCCAGGTTCAAGTCCTAGCATTGACCCAAAAAATGGAAAAAGTTATCTATAAAAAATGAAAATGAAATATCATAGGGCAAAGGGGGGAAGTCTTAATTATTTTTTTTCAAACAATACATAATGATTTTGTAGTTTTGGCCCTACAATCCAACTTCTAATTTTAATGTTATCTTAAAGGTCATCATGATCCTGTTTGGATTTTTATGGATTGCATTTGAGATTCCAGCATCCTTGTTTTTCACCAAGGATCTGACTTTGATCTGCTGAAACATCGATGTGTTTTTCCTGTCACAAATAGCTAGGATAAGCAGCCTCTAATTGATACTGAGCTAGATGCAGTTCTTAGAGTAAAGGAAAGAGTTGTTTAAGTAATTTTTGAATGTATGGTGGCAGAAAATGGCAGAGAAATGGAAGGAGAAGAGGAATTCCCAGAAGTTAAAGTGGATTTCCAGGTAAAATTGCTTGTAAGAACTTATTTGAATTCTGGTTGTTTGCTCTGGCTTCTCTTGAGTTTGGGTTGTTTGAATGTTTGTTTGAAGTACTCTATCCTTTTTTTGGTCAGATTCTGTGTTTTTGAAATGATGGGTTATCCTCTTTGACTTGACCAATTCATATTAATGAATTACTACTGAAAAAGGGAAAAAAAAAATCAGTAAATCCATTTTGTTGATTCTTAAATGTGAGAGTACTATATTTTGGCTTTCTTTGTTTTTATATTTCTAGTTTATTCTTTATTGAAGTCATTTAATTCCTAATGACCGTGGTTTGTAGGAAACATTCTTGGGCCACACAAGTCCAATCAGCCGTTGCCGTTTTTCTGTATCTGGAGACAATATTGCCAGCGCTTCAGTGGATGGCACAGTCAGGTATTTACTGTGTAATTTGATAACATATTGAGATTACAAAGAGATAAAATGTCATGACCTGATAAATGTTTGGGATCACCTCAATGAGAGACATTTTGGCAGCCTGGGCCCCCTCAGTTTCATGGGAGCCTGGTCTCTTACTATGTGCATATACATGTTGCTTTAAAAGCTCCAACTGTATGTCTAACTGTTTTGCCACATCGTTATGTCCCTGGCCCAGTAATAATTTTGGTTCCTTGAAGTTTAACATCTTTATGCCCCTGGGGCACAGTAATAATCTTGGTTCCATGGAATTTAACTTTTGGTCAATAATACTTCTCTGGATCAGTTCCATTTTTTTGTTTGTGTGTGTGTGTGTTTCCCATTTAAACTTACATGGCTTTCATGGGTGGGTTAGTTCTTAAATGTGGTTCATGCTTTGACTACATCAAATCCTGAGGTGGCAGTGGTTAGGCTGCCAACTAGGTTAATGTGTATGCTAGCGGAGGCTAGACAAACTGCCTTTTGTCTTGATTATGCTTGATTTTCCAATTCATAATAGCCTTTTGTCCTTGATTTCTTTAAACAAAGGATTTGGACATATGATTCTTCAACCCCAACATCTAGAAATGCAACCATCTATTGTGGGGCCGAGATCATGTCGCTTGAATGGGAGTGTAAATCTGATCGTTTGGTACGTTATTAGCATTTTTCTTGGTTTTATATTTGGTTTTATGTAGGGATGATTCTTTGGTTATTTGAGATAAGAAATTCATTTTTAAGTGTCGTCAATCTTCTTGAAGCTTCTTATAGGCACTGCTGATGGAGGCATTAAAGCTTGGAATGTTGATGCAAAGAGAGTTGTTTGTGATCTTAACACTACTGAAGCATTTCCAAGGTTATTATTCACAAATTTTGATTTGTGATTCTCTTATTCCTTGTGCTTGCTCTTACATATTTTCTATACTGCAGTGTGTTGGATCTGAAATGCAGCCCTGTGGAGCCAATATTTGTTTCTGCAGCAGCATCCAGAGGGTACTTTCTTCTTAATCTTACATATCTTCTGAAGATATCTGAATTCTAATTATCTGTTTGAGTGAGCAAGACTCTTTCTCCTGTAATAATGTTTTGACCAGATCGACGTATGATTTTCAATTGATAAGGTTTTACTCTGGATATGATAGATGTAGTTTCTGTAAATGAGTTTGACAAGCTGCCTGGGATTTCTACTACCATAGTGCTGTCGGAATTATTGATGTCTCATCTTGGTTCCCCAATCGTTAATTGTCACTAGATACAATTAGTTTAGTAGCTATTAAATATAAGAGACTTGATTGTAGGCAATATGCTAATTTAATGGTAAATCTATATATATTTTTTTGAAGGAGAATCGTACTTTTAATGAGTAATCATTGGAATAGATTTAGTCACAGTATTTCTGTGAGCAAAAAATGCTTAGATGTGTTTAGATAGGACATTGTTCCCTATCTTAAACATAGTTATCTGTATTTATGTATTAATGTTTTTTTCTTTCTTATATTATTAAGATAAATTTTTTAGACCTAATTTTGATCTTATTTTATGTTTTAGGCAAGGGCGAAATTATTTTGATAAATTTGGTTTCGCTTCTTTGACTGTTTGGAACATGAAGACTTGGAAGGCCGTGGTATGTGCTTATTTATGTCAATGCTTCATGTGTTGACAAAGTTAGTTTATTTCTTATGATATTCATTTAGCCTAAAGGATTTTTCAACTTCAATGAAGACAGTTCTTCCTCTTGGTGAAGATCCACCAGCAATTACTTCTCTATGCTTTAACCACAATGGGAAAATTTTAGCTGCTGCTGCCACTGATGGAATGATTCACATGTTTGGTATCCTTTTAATAGTGTATGTTCATCTTGGGTTGATATTATTTAAGTGCTAATGATTCATTATGAGTAGGAAACTCCCTGATTTTTTATATGTGATCTGCCCTTTCTTTTTTTTTTCTTTTTCTGAAAACGATCTCACTGAATATGCCTTTTCTCTTTTAAGAGCAACTTTGTTCTCTAGATAGGCAAGTTCCTCAATTATGTACAGGGGAATGTGCATGCATTGCTTGCACAAGCATATCTACTAAGCTATATACCTTAACTATCCAAAGATATGTCTGCTGGACTACAAATTACTGGTTGGCCTGCTCATGACTCTGCTATAAGCTCTCTACTTTTTGGTCCTGATGAAACAAGCATTTATAGTTTGGGGTCTGATGGAAAGGTAAAGTACCTTTAGTGCTATATTTGTCTTGTTACTTTGATCCTTTGAATTTCAGATAACCACATTTTTCTATCAGCTCCCTCTTGTTGTTCTTATGTTAACATCATTTATAGAGATCCTCCTCTCATGATAAGTTGTGTGTTCAGATATTGGAATGGAGCTTGCACAACCAAGGTCAAATTCTTTGGTCAAGAAATTGTAGCAGGTACTTTAAGTTCTTGACCCCTCTGCCTTAACATGGGCTTTGATGCTTGGCCACTTGAGATTATTTTGGAATCAAACAGTTCAGCTAGTATAATAGTCTTGAAATTCCATACAAGTCAATACTGAAGAAGGAAAGTCCATGAAAGTCTATCATTAATTTTTGGACAATGACTAAATAGTTGTTTTGCTGTGTGAATATAGTGGTATCATTCCACCTAATAAACTGGAGGTTTGTGGAATTTTTGAATTGCAACAATGTTTTATTCCATATGGAATGATTTTTCTCAATCATTATCTTTTTACAGCCTTATTTACTGCATTGAAAACGAATTCCCTAAAGGTGGGGATTTGTTTTTAGAGTCTAGAATGTTGAGGTTTGGTCACTGAAAATTTCAAAACAAATTTGTGGAAATTATGGTCCCTTAATTTTTAAAGATGGAAACTCATTAGTGGTTTTGGAGGGTTGAAGTTCAGTCATTCAGAATTAAAATGCATTTGTGGAAATCAAGGAAATTTATGAAAGTAAAAGGGGAAGGATCAAAGTTTCAATTAAACTGACACTAGGCTTTGTAGCTTCAGTTTCTGGGTATTTTGAGCTCCTCAAATTACTTCATGAAGACTTATGAAAGCTTAAAATCATGGAAATAAATATTTGTCCGTGTTTACTTTGAAACAATGAGTGCCTTTGGTACACAGCATACTGCTGCCCCAGAACAAATCATTTCATTCCAAAAGAACGTTAGATAAGTATGGTTAGACATTTTATATTAGCATATTCCTTTCCCAAAGAAAAAACCATGGCAAATAGTCTGTTTTTATTCTGCAGGTTCTGCAACATTGAGAGCTCAAGACACTATAGGCATGAAATGTCATTAGATGCTAATGGGAGGAGATTATTGGTAACATCTGGTTCAGTAAGAGCACCCATATATCAGGTATGTCCATTTAAGTCTCTTCTTTCTCTCTCTCCCTTTCCCCCTCTCTCCGGATATGGTTAAGCTAGTCAGTTGGCTCAACACAGCTTTATACATCAAATGCTGTACTGTGTTGCTTGTTGAAAAGGCAGGAGAGGTTTATTATTACTTTCGACTTCCTTCTTACCTTACCTGCTTTCCACTTCCTGAGCTAGAGATAAACTAAGCTAAATCCTTGTTGAGAGGCTCATAGGGGAGCTTAAAACAAGAGATAGCTGAGAATTCTCCCCCGGATCCCTCACATATTACTCATCTATTTCAGGTTCGAGGTCATACTAGTGGGTGGAGAACATTGCCTCATACTGCAGCTATAACAACTGTAGACTGGCACCCGACATTGCCCATCCTTGTGACTGGTTCAGCTGATCACTCTGTTCGTGTCACATCTATATTATAAATTTTGCTTGTTCTCTCTCTCTGGCTCATATTTTTTCATTTTTTGTTAGTTGGAGGTCATGGAGTGAAGCTTGCTCCATTTCCAGTGTGATGGTTTGACCAAAAATTTCATACCAGTATCCTCCCTAGTAGGTTGTGTCTAAAGGGAGCTTCTTATGATGTTGTAATTTATTCAAATGATCTGTATCATGACTTCCCAATTCTTTGATATGATAGTCCCTCTCTAAATATAGTTTCTCACATTTGCTTTCGGATTCAGTGATCCCTTTGAATATTTCAATTTTTTCAGTTATCTTCCAGTTCAATTTATGAACATGAACCTGTACTTGATTATGGCAATACAACAGCGCATTCTTAGGGCTTCAAATGGAGCAGTTGATTCTGGTCATGGTTTGATGCCCAACTGTTCCAGTCCTCCATCCTATTTTAACCTTAGGCCAGAAGCAACTGGTTAAAGAGGAGGGTTGATTTATGGGCTTTCCAGTGGATTTCCTACCTTATGCCACCCATTTCTAACCTTATCTCTGAAAATATTGTCCTTGTCATTGGGTTGCTATTTTGAATGTTCTTAAGCTTTGAAACACCTACAGAAGACATAATCTGAGCATAGACAATATTGGATCTATGTGGAAACAGAACATACTAAATGGAATGAAACATTGAAGGTGAAAATACTTGGATAAAAGGTTTTACACAAACAAAAGAGACAGGTGATTCTTAGAAATACACAATAGTCAATGGAATGGATGCCTAGTGCTTTCAAGCTTGCAACATTCCTATGCTAAACACTCAAATAATCAACATACCTGACAGGAAGTTAGCCTTGATGATTCTTCCGGGATTAGAAAAACCAATCTTTTATTTTGTTCAAGAACCGAAAATAGGCCTCTGACCATGACCTTTTGAGTACTAAAGTGCCCCAAACTCCCCAGAATCCTACAAGAAATCCAAGAGCAATGCTAACATAGAACCATGGATCAAACTCATCGTCTTGAAGGTCATCTTCATTGCCGTCTGAGGTGGGAGAAGTTTGTGCTGTCTCATCTTCTTGACACTTTGTCTTCAGCGGTGACCCACTCAGTTCAGGATTTCCCATGTATGAAGAAGCCTCAAATCCCTGTAACTGGGTACCTGATGGAATTTGACCTGATAAGTTGTTACTTGACAAGTCCAGGACGCTGAGTCGATCTATTTGAGAAAGACTACTAGGAATTTTGCCATCAAGCTGGTTTCTAGACAAATCAAGAACATCTAATGATTTTAATTGACCAATCATTGAAGGGATTGGTCCATTCAAATGGTTCCTTGATAAGTTCAACGAAATCAATTCCATGAGCTCGGTTATTTCTTTAGGGATCTCTCCACTTAATTTGTTGGATGAAAGATCAATGCTCCTCACTAGTCCAAGAATATTTTTGAACTCAAACTCACCTCCTTTCCAAGGAATCAATGCACTATCAACATATCTGGCTATGGTATCAAAGCTACCACTGATAGAAGCCCATCGAGGAGTGATTCCTAACTTGTTACGACCTCTAGGAACAATTAATAAGGCAAGATAATCATGGGCAATGACTGAATATATCCTTTTCTGAGCCATGGCAGTAAAATTGTTGAGGCACCTTGGTATGGTACCTGATATATTGTTTCGGGAAAAGTCCAATATTTGAAGCTCTTTCAGTAGGCATATATCTGAAGGTATGCTTCCATGAAATTCATTTGATCTAAGGCTGAGAACAACCAAGTCTGATAGCCTTTCTCCTATCCATGTTGGTATTTCTCCAGAGAATCTATTTTTCCCCATGTCAACAAGTCTTAGTTTTGTACAATTCATCAAAGACGAAGGTAATTCTCCAAGGAAACCGTTGTTGTGCAGGTGCAATGTTTGAAGCGCAACTAAGGAGCCCAACGAGTAAGGAAGTTTCCCTGAGAAATTGTTGTTTGCCAAGTTGAGAATTTGCAATTGGTCTCGCCATTGTTGCCAACAATCAGGAAGAGCTCCTGATAGTAGGTTATCTGAGAGGTCTAGATAGCTCAAAGCCCCATCAACTATTGTACATAACAACGAAATAGACCCTGAAAACAAATTCTTGGAGAGACTCAAAACTCGAACGCCTGAAGGAAGACTTGGTATTGGACCCTCAAAGCGGTTCAAACTCAAATCTATCACAGCAGCAGTTTCCATTCTTAAACTTGTCACTCTGCCCCTGATCTGATTGTTGGCTATTCTTAGCTTAATCAACTTGGAAGTTAGATTCCAAAACCAGCTGGGGATGACATCTGAAATGGAGGAGTTGGAGATATCAAGGCTGAACAAATCCTTTTGTGTTTGAAGCCAACCAGGAAAATTTGGCCCCATTTTGCAGGACAATAAGCCTAAATATCCAACTTGAAATGGGGGTGTCCATTCAGGGCTCAATTCCAGAGCCAAAGAGTTGGATGACAAATCCAACCAGTACAGTTTAGAGAGACTAGAGAGGTGAGCTTCAGTGATGTTACCATGCAAGGAATTACCCGAAATTTCGAGAACTTCAAGCTGAGATAGCTGCCCAATATGTTCAGGAAAAGTCCCGTTTAATCTGTTGTGGTCGATATATAAATGCCCCAACACTGAAAATCCGGTAAAATCAGGAAATGACCCTGTGAATTGGTTCCAACTTAATACCAAAACCTCCAGTGTGTCCTTGCTGCAGCTCAATGAGTTCTGGACAAACTCAGGAAGCTGTGCGGTGAGACTGTTGGAAAGCAACATTACCATTTGTAAAGAACACAGGTTCTTAAAAGACTTAGGAATGCCCCCTTCAAGTTGGTTCAGGGAGAGATCGAGATACGAAAGAGAAGTCATGTTCCCAAAAGTGTCTGGAATGGAACCATGCAGATGATTGACAGAGAAGTCAAGATGAACAAGGCTGGTGCTAGTCAAGGATTGTGGAATCTCACCTTCAAGTTGATTGAAGAAGAGATCGAGATATTCCAGAGACACCATTTCCCCAAAAGTATCTGGAATCAGACCCTGTATCTGATTAAATGAGAGGTCGAGATGAACCAGGCTGCTACTCACATTGAACAACCATGGGTATACCGAGGAAGTGAGAAAATTCCAAGAGAGATCAAGAACCACAAGAGATTTAGAAGAATTAGTATAGGATAGAGCTGATGGAGTGATGATCTGAGGAAGAGCAGAGTCATGCAAGAGCAAATCAGTAAGAGAAGGAAGTCTATTGATTACATGTTCCCAGTAGATGGCTTTGTCAAGGTTCAGGCCACTCAAATCAAGGTGCCTTAAAGACGAAAGGCGAGAAAGCCACTCGAGGGTTTCAGAACTCATACCATAATTACGACTAAGATCAAGAAAATGCAAGTTGGAAAGATTTCCAAGGTGACTAGGAATCATTCCAGCTAAATGAGCCTCAGAGAGATTAAGGTATCTCAATTTGCTGAAGAGGCCAATGAATTCAGGTACATAACTTCCTTGAAAATCATTGAGGCTGAGGTCCAAATGATTCAAGTGTTGCAGTTCAAGCAGTGAAGAACTGATCCTACCTCTCAGAGACTGGTACTCGTAAACCATATCAGTTGGCAGGGCATGGAGATCTAGCATGATCACATGGCTGGTTCTGTTGCTACACTGGACTCCTCTCCATTTGCAGCAATCTCTTCTATCTTCTTCATTCCCCCATGAAGAGAGGATTCCAAAATCATCAACAAGCCCTTGTTTGAAATCAAGAAGAGCTTGTCTTTCCTTCTCTACGCACCCGGATCCAAGGCCAGGTTTGCTACATAGTAAAAGCAAAGTAAAGATGATGAAGTGTTGGAAGGACCCTTGAGCCATCTTCAACATGAAGCTGACAGCAGAGCCAAATAAAGAGGAGGATTTCTTCTGAATTCTCAGAAGAAGACCAAGCTATGACAGTCATATAATAATTGGATCCATCGTTTAATAAGTCTGCCTTCGTAGCTCTTGGCCAGTACAGTACAACATTGGCTCATATTAGTTCATTTCTGTTAAACTCCATGTGGGGGATTTTAGAAAAAATTAGAGTAATTTTAAAAAACATGTATTAAAATATCATACTTCATAAATTATCTTCGAATTTTTTGAGACTTTTTATAAAGTTAATTAGAAGTTCTCTTCTGTTCAAATACAGTACAAATTGTTTTTTAAAAAAACGATTTTCTATTGAATTTTTTGAAAATAGCATAAATTTGAAAATAATTTTAAAAATATCATATTTTAATAAATATTTTTTTAAAATTACTTTATTATTATTTTTTAAAAAATCTCCCGTGTGGGGTTTCATGTATGGTAAGTGTCAATTATATTTGAACCTTATTTTGCTGACCCTTTTCCAATCATATTTATGGTCGTTGTTGGCCACATTTATTGTTGCTGCAAGAGCTACCTAAATATCTAAGTTGGCAACAGGTTTGGCTGGTGTAATTTTCATATGTGAGAAAGTGTGAGTGGATGTGTTCAATTAGATTAACCACCTGTGCTTTTTAGTAATGTTGATGCTAGGGAGATTATGAACAAGAAACCAAGGAAAGAATTAAGAATTATATTTACCTATGGTAAAGAGCTGATAGGAAGTTAAGAAAGAGTACTATAGGATAGTAAGAACAAGAACTATTTCTGGCTTATAAAAATTAATTTCTTTTAGCTAATTTCCTTCACTAAAATTCGATTTTATGTAATATTATTAAGTTAGTTTACCATATATGTTTATCATATTTACCATTTAAATTAATTTATAAAATTAATGTTGAGTTATTAAGAGTTCGGTTAGTAGCTAGGAAGCACTTTTAGACTAAAAAATGTTTTTTTTTTTTAAATTAGGGATTTAACAAAATTTAGGAAATAGTATGAAAAATCTTAAAAATCATTTATAGTGTTTTCTGAAAAAATATTTGATAAGTGATTTTCTTAAAAATACTTTTGAAGAAAATATTTTCACTAAAAACACTTCGATTAAAACACTTCTAAATGTGATCTAAGAGTTTGTTTGGTAGTAATTATAGGAAGCGTTTCTAGTATTTTTAATATTTAAAAAGTTTTATCATTTAAGTCTTAAAAATGATAAAACGTTTCTTAGAATTATTGTCAAACACACTTTAAAATTTTATTGTGAAGTGATTTTATTAAAATATATTTTAATTTGTCATCCTCTTGTTTGCAATATTTTTGTTAAAGACACTTTTAAAGATGGTTAAATATAAATGGAATTTTTTTTTCCAGAGAAATGTTAAATAACAAAATAAATTTCTTAAAGGATCACCTATTATGCATGTGATTATCTAATTTTTTAAAAAATTATCAAATACATAATTTTTGTTAAAGAAAAAGAAAAACACTTCAACCACTCTTAAGATCGATCACTTTGGGACTTACTAGTAAATTTGTGAGAAGTCACCTTAGAAGAACATGACACCTCAGTCTTACGAATAATAATTCATCTTTAAAAGTCTTCAAATTAATCTTCGTTTTCAAATTAGTAGGTTACATAAAAGACAGGACGTTGATATCTAAGACTCTCAAGTATGAACACTAAGAGGTAACATGCCTTCCATCTTTCCACACCATTCTTTTTAATCCTAGTATGGTCAATGGATTGAGACATTGGGAAAAAAAAAAAAAAAAAGGACCAAGAAGGGATTGCAACAACTTAAGCTATTCCAATAAATAATATCTAGGACTATTAATTTTGACCTAGCCAAATGGAGTTAGGTGGCATCATTATGATAAAAGCCCCCACCAATAACAAATGTTCAATGGTCTTTTCATAGACAAGAGAAGAGAAGATGCTAAAAAAAAAAATAGAGCCTATTTGATAATATTTTGGAATCTTGGTACTTTCAAACTTCCCTCTTAAGACTTTATATAAAAAAAAATGTAAATTTTAAAATATAAAAATAATATGTTTTCCGAACAAATTCTCAAAAGATTATCTCATATTAAAAGTTCGCAAAATATATTCTTTAGTTTTAAAGAATAGAAAATTCCTTTTTGTTCTAAAGAACATAAAATCATTTTCAAATTAGTTTTGTATAGTTCTATGGAACTAAATTTTTTAAAACTTTGTATTATTCATTATATCGACCCTCCCTCCTTTATACCTGATAAATAAAAAAAAGATAATATTTTAGAGATTTCCCTAATTCTACATTAATAAACCAAAAGATAAGACTTAAAGAGATGATAAGTATTAAAGAGATAGTTATATTGATATGAAAGTGTCTTATTTATCTTTAGATATATAAAAAATATTAATACAAATAAGACATTTTTACACCAATATAAATATCGATCTCTTTAATAATTGTCATCTCTTGAACGCTTATCTTTTAGTTTATTAACATAGAATATGACTTGATTATGACTATTGTTTGAGTTTCTCCTTATATATCATTGCAAGATTAAGGTGCCATCAAGGATGCCAAACTCTTGATATATTAGACATTGCAAAATCCGAATAGAATGTGATATATTACAAGTACTATTAAGTTGCCCAAACTCATGAACAATAGTAAAAAACTTATCAACTTTCATGGAGCCCATGGTCTATATCTTTATGTGCAACCACTCATATATTCAAACCATGCATAGTGTAACTTGATTAAATGAAATAGTCATAATGATATTATTTAGAAAATAAACGTTCAATTCGACAAAAGTATGTAAATAAACATTACTTTTATTAGTAAATGTAAACTATTTCAAAATAACTTTTTTTAGTTTGTCGGACTAACTCTAACTATAAGCTTATATCAGAGTATAGAATTGCGCATGTCAACGGAGCTAGTTCAATTGAATGAGTTTAAGAGGAAGTTATGCATGGTAGGGTTGACAGAGACAAAGGACTAGGAGATTGAGAAAGAGAACTAGGGTTGATAATGACTTGACTTAAGACTATTTTAAGTACATAGGCTTGATAAAGGTGTAGACATAGGATCTAGCTAAATCATACAATTATTATCATATAGTAATGTGATCTCAACAATTTGCTTTAGTAATTATGGAGAAGACACAACTATGACTTGATCATTACAACTATTGTCTGATTTATTCCTTATATTCTTTATTCTGAATATAGAGAAAGAAACCATGGAAACAAGAGAAGGAAAAGAAAGAATAACAAGAAAATTCTTAAGATGACTTTCTTTAATGAGCTCTTGAAGTACATAAATGATTAGAAGAGGGATTAGAAACAACAAGAGAAGTAGAAGAATTGATGATATGGGAAATATAAGGAAGGAAGATCTCATCAATTTCACAACAGGTTAAGTATAACTCAATCTTAGATGCATTTTACTAGTGGATGACTCAAGTCCAACAGAAGCAGTGCAACACATTTTGCTCCTCACTATTTGCAACAATGTTTTCATTGTTTCTTCATAAGCCTATAAGAAGAGGATTCTAAAATTGCTGACCAGGCTCCAAAACTACTTCCAAGAATTATAACTTGGCTTTCAGTTAAAGCACAACAGAGCCAATAAGTTCTGAAAGAAAACTAACATTCCCAATGAATTACAGGTATAAATCAAACAAAAGCACTACATAATAAAACATAAACCAAGAAACTTAAGCTACAGTACTGATCATCAAATAACACAAAGCTTAATACATGCTAGAGTAAATTATAAGCTAAGAAGTTGAATGGACATATCTTGTTGAATTCAAGCACACAACTGTTCCATAATAATTCACCCAATACTCCCCAACAGATGCTACCTACTGCCATTGGAAGGAAAGCAGCCTGGAGTCCTGAAAGACAAGGGTAAAATGATATTCATCAATTAAAAAAGCAAAGTTGGAGTCACTGCTCTTGGTTTTTAGACAGAACATTTGATATGTTGCACAGAGCAACATCTTGAAAGTTGTTATGATATTTCAAGAGAAGTGAAGCCAGTGAAGTTGAATAACAGCAAATGAAAAAACTGTAAGAAGAAAGAGAATAACCAAAAAAAAAAAACAAAAAACTAAACGTTTGACTATGATCCCCATTGCAGAAAATTAATTTATGGTGAAGCTGATTAGGGATTGATTGTTTTTTTTTTTTTTCAACCACTGGTCTTTGATAATAAGTTAGGGAAGGTTAAGTGTTAATTAGATCAAAGGGATCTTTCTCAATCATTAGCTTTCCCTGACAATATCTTGTCTTAATTAAAAATCAGATAGATAGACAAAAAGGAGAGAGAGAGAGAGAGAGAGAGGAGAGAGATGTTACCATTTATTTTATGGAGTCCTCATTAGTCAATTTTTTGGTTTTTTCAAGGATATGAAGTTGGCATTTCTCCATGAGCTGTTGAGGAGTAAAGTGCCACAGACTCCCCAAAATCCTACAATGAATCCAAGAGCAACCCCAATATAAAACCATAACTCATTTGCCTCTTTTGGAACATGGCCTTCATTGGCAGGGGAATGTTCCCCTCTTTCATCTTCTAGACATTTTTTCAAAAGGGGTGGTCCACAAAGTTTGGGATTTCCCTCGTATGTCGAAGAATTGAAGCTTTGTAGTTGTGTCCCACTTGGAATTTTACCCCAAAAGTCATTGTGTGATAGGTCTAATACACTGAGGCGCTCTATTTGAGATAGATTGGGAGGAATTTTACCAAAAAGTCGATTCCAAGACAAATCAAGAACATCCATTGCTTTCAATTGACCAATTGTAGGAGGGATTAATCCAGTCAAAAAATTTCTTGACAAGTTCAATGAAATCAAATCTAAAAGATTTGTTACTTCTCTAGGAATTTCTCCACTTAGTTCATTGCTTGAAAGATCAATACTCTTTAAAAGTCCAAGAGTTTTCTCATACTCAAGTTCTCTTCCTTTCCATTGAACCATTTGCTTATCAACATAAGAGCTTGGACGAGACAACGGTTTAAAGTATGGAATTGTGTAATTGTAAGTGATGACCAAACTCCCTTGTTGAACCATGGCCGTGAAATTATTGAAACATCTTGGTATCATACCTGAGATATTATTGTTGGAGAGGTCCAATATTTGAATTTTTTTCAGTTGACACAGATCCATAGGTATGCTTCCATAAAATTCATTGAATCGTAAATTAAGAACAACCAAATTTGGGAGACTTCTTCCTATCCAAGATGGTATGTTTCCACACAGTTTATTCCTTCCTAAATCAATTACCCTCAACTTTGTGCAATTCTTCAAAGACAAAGGCAATTCTCCGGTTAACTTGTTGTTTCTTAAATGCAATGATTCAATTGCTTCTAAGGAGCCAATCGAATCTTGAATTTTCCCAGAGAAATTGTTATTTTCTAAATTAAGAACTACTAATCCTTCCCATTGTGCCCAACAGTTGGGTAGCTCACCTGACAGCAGATTATTCGAGAGGTCAAGATAGGCCGAAGCTCCACGACTAACCACACACAACGAAGAAATTGATCCTGAAAACATGTTCTTAGAGAGATCCAACCATCCAGCATAAAAAATAAATACTGGTATGGAACCCTCGAAGTAGTTTGAACTCATATCCATTTGAGGGAAACGAGAAAATTCTATTGATGCATTCGGCACAACACCAGTGATCTGATTGTTGGAAATATTTAACCGATTCAAATTGGAAGTGAAATTCCAAAACCAATTGGGGATGACATCCGAAATTCCAGAACCTGAGATATCAAGCCAACCAACACCTTTCTGAGTTCTAAGCCAGCCTGGAAAACGTGGTCCCAGTTTGCAAGAGGCTAAAAATATATGAGTGAGTTGAAATTGGGGAACCCAGTCTGAGCTCAAATTCAAAGTCAACAGGGAGTTGAAAGATAAGTCCAAACGTTGCAATTTGGAGAGACTGAAGAGGTGGGCCTCAGAGACAGTGCCTTGCAATGAATTTGAAGGAATTTTCAAAAATTCAAGTTGAGCTAGCTGTGCTATGCTTTCAGGTAAAGCCCCATTTAGTTGGTTATGTCCAAGATGCAACCTTGTCAACGATGAAAACCCAATCAAATCAGGGAGTGATCCAATGAATTGGTTATGAGATAAATCCAAAATTTCCAATGTGTCATTTGCACAAGCCAACAAGTTTTTTACAAGCACTCCAGCAAGATTGTTTCGATGCAACTTCAGTATCTGTAAATTACATAAATTGTTGAAGGATTTTGGAATCTCACCTTCAAGTTGATTCCTAGTGAGGTTGACAGTTCTAAGAGAGGTCATGTTCCCAAAAGTGTCTGGAATTGAACCTTGTAACTGATTATTAGAGAGGTCAAGAAAAACAAGGCTGCTACTAAAAGATTTCGGAATCTCAGCTTTAAGTTGGTTCCAAGAGAGATCAAGGTATTCAAGAGAAACCATGTTCCCAAAAGCATCAGGAGGTGAAGCCTGCAGATGATTATAGGAGAGGTCAATATGAACAAGGCTGCTATTGAAGTTGAACAACCATGGGTATATCGAAGTACTGAGCTGATTACAAGAGAGATCAAGGACGGCAAGAGACATTGAAGAAGTAACAAGGGAAAGAGATGGAGTGGTGGGGGAAGGGAGATCGCAAGATTTTAAGAGCAAGTCGATGAGAGAAGGAAGTTTATTAATTGCATCTGCCCATCGGATGGCTTTACTAAGGTTAAGATGATTCAGGCCAAGGTGTGTTAAAGAAGAAAGGCGAGAAAGCCAGTCGAGATTTTCAGAACTCATATTAGAATTACCGCTGAGATCAAGAAAATTCAAGTTTGAAAGATTTCCAAGTTGATGGGGAAGAGGTCCAGCTAAATGAGTAGAAGAGAGATCGAGGTATCTCATTTTGGTGAGGGAACCAATAAATTCAGGCATAGACCTCCCTTCAAAATCGTTGCCACTAAGGTCCAAATGGTTTAACTGCTGCAGTTCAAGCAATGAAGGACTAATCTTACCTCTTAAATGCCGGAACTCATCTTTGTATTCATAGGCACTGAGATCAAGCGAGGTTATGTGACCGGTTTGGCTGCTACACTGGACTCCTCTCCATTTGCAACAATCTCTTTTGTTCTTTTCACTCCTCCATGAAGAAAGAATTCCAAAATCATCAGCAATGTCTTCTTTAAACTTAAGGAGAGCTTGTCTCTCCCTCTCTATGCACCCAACTTTAGCATCACCAACCTGAATACAGGATCCAAGGTCGGGTTTGGAACATAGTAAAAGCACAATAAACCCAAGAAGTGGTTGAACGGACCTTCCAACCATGTCTAACATGAAGCAACAAAACTTCCAAATAACTGAGAATTTGCAAGTTTCTGTTTGGAATTCTTAATACACCGAGCACTGACCTATATAATATTCTCAATTCATGTTCTCTGGCTTATGCAATGGGGGGTATATGATGATGGTATCAATGGAATTTTCATATGGATATACCTTATAGAAGTAATCGTTGAAATAATTTTTTAAGCATATCTTGGAGCAACTTTCAGAGACTCGAGCGTGGATGGAGATATTGAGCTGAAGAAAAACAAAATAAGAATAGGACATCTTAGGAGCAATTTCCCATGTTAGACGAGAGATAAAGTTTAAAATAACAATGCCGTCCAGAGAATTTTGTCATTTGAAAAATTTGCAGGTTACCAATGGAGGTAACATTATGAAGTTTTAAGCTGGCTAGATTTAGTATTTTTACATGCCTCTCAATAAGATATAAAACACGAAAACTACGAAACATAAGTACAGTGATTAACAAATAAAACAAGAAACTTAACGCATGCTAAAACAATTATGTGATAAGAAATTTTGTTGTCGTGCTGATGTCCTATTACAAACATTCCCAACTCTCCCCAACATAAACTATTGACTAATGATTCACAGGAAAGTAGGTTGAAGCCCTACACCACAATGGTGAAACAACATTTATCAATCTGCAAAAATATATTCGATTTGTTGTATGAAAAGAAAATGACTGTTTTCAAACGAGGGAAGTTCTAGCATGTTCCTTGGAGCGATCAAAGAGTGAGAGAACTGTTACTGCTTTGCTTTCTAGACTCCTATGCATATTAATTGTTGCAGTCCCGTGAATTCGTGCAATCTTTTATTTTCCAAGAACTGGAGATAAACATATCTCCATGAATCATTGAGCAGCAAAGAGACATGAGAATCTTTTCTAATGAATCTAAGAGCAATACTAATAGTCAATTGAATTTGGTCTTCACTATGATCGGGGTGGGAATCTTCTGATCTTGTTTCATCTCTTTTAACAACTTTTTAGAAGGGGCCATAAAGCTCAGTGTTTCCTTCACATAAGAATTGAAGCTTTATAGTTGAGTATCCAATGGTATTTTACCAAGCAACTAATTTGAAAATAAATTAGTTGTGCATTTATTTATTTTAATTGATATTATGAAAATTTAGAAAAGTAAAAAAAGAATTTTAATTTTTTGAAATATTTATATATGTTTTTAACTTTTAATTTTAATAATAAATTATTATTTATTATATGATGCTATATATCATAGTTGAACCAATGACCCCGTCAATGACCCATGACATAATTTTTTTTTTTTTTAATCCAATATCTTGTCCGATTATGAATACATTAGAACATGGAAAACACAATTGTATGGAGTTCTTGATATATTGAAAGCCCTAAAGATGCTCTTATGCTATTTTTGCCATGATCATAACTCAAATAGTAAAAACAAAGTCAAAGTTTTAATGCTCAATTAGGCCAAGTGTTTTGTTGACTAGGGTCTATTGAAGTAAGTTTAGGGCCTTAATAATGGAAGTTAAGATTAGGGCTCTAGTTTTATTTTATTTTATTTTATTTTTAACAAATTCTTTAGATAACCAAATGGATATGATATATGATTAATCCAACCCATGAAGAATTGCTCTTTGTTTTTCCTTATGGATGATGAAAATAGTATATACCAAAGACCAAATTAATATTACAACTTTTAGGATAGTACCCTTAAAAGTATAACATGATGTAATAATGAACGAATTTACTGTTTATAATAGTATCCTAATTTCCCAAATTCATCTATCCTATTCATGCATTATGCATTCTTAACATTTAAATATGCCATCTCTTACATTGTACATGACTTGAGCGTATTAAAAATTGGACTAAAGATCTAATTCATTGGTTTCTTTCAAGATGAGTTATTCATAGTTAGTTTATGGACTTAGGCGATCCATTTGAGGATGTAGTGCACTACTTCCTAATTCAGGGGATGACTTGTGTTGGTCATCAGGATGGTTTTTCAATGGTTAGTGCACTAGTATGTATGATTGTATTGGACATGACTTATGATGAGTCATGATGTTGATTATTGGGTAGTCATAATCTCACTAAGCTACTATATTGTATGACCTTTCAACCTTTAGAGGATAGTGAGCTAGTGCTAAGGTCTTTAGTGACTTTGATGTATAAGTGAGACCTTAAGGTGGTCATATGTTCCCTATAGATTAGGTTATTGTTGATTGATGTTGGTAGTAGGAGGTATACTCAAGGCAGACAATATGACATCTTATAGGTTTGAGATAGGGTATTCTTTTAGGTGATCCTAAGGACATGTGATTAGAAAATCTATGACTGTAATAATTCCTTAATTGGAATTTGATATATGCTTTTTGTGATAACATGTTAGTTGATCATATAATAAGAGACTATGAGACTCAAAGATGATAAAGGTAATCTTAAGAGGTTGATAGAATTCAACTTATTAAATTACGGATACCAGTTCATGGGAAGTACACATACTGGATAGACTCAAGGTTAGTATCTTGTTATAATATCATAATATATTGGAGTGCAATTGTAGTGGAATGTCAAATTAACTTTAGCATTTTGATTCAAAGGGAGTTGATATTTTTCTATGGGTCTCATTGGTTCCCACTCAAACTTATATTCCTTTGTGGGATGGTTTTTAAGGGATTTTGTGTTTTATATTCATATGTGTGCATAAGAGTTTTTTTTTTATAAATATATAAGGTTACATAAGAGATTATGAATGATCTCTATGGATTAGACAAACTAATGAATTGGAAACTAATAGGGTTCATTAATAATTAGGACCTAGGTAAGTTAAATTAATTGACTTAAATCCAACATTGACTCAAGTTACTTAAGCCCATAAGGAAAAACCCATATAAACCCTCTTAAGGGTTACGACTTTTAGAGTTTCTACCATTTAGACTTTTAAGGAAAGGAACCTTCACCTCCACCCCTCTGGAGAGGATTCTATCTCTTTTCATGCTAGAACCCAAGTAAGAGAGTCATTTGGTGGAAGATCTATTGGTTTATGAGATACACATTGATTCTTCATTGACTGGATTTCATCTTGAAACATCCAGCTCACAGGTAATAACACAATTTTCCATAGATCTAAGTTTTAATATTCATTATGCTTTCGCTTGCTAGATCTAGAGAACCCCCAAGATGTTTTTGCATGCACTCTAATGATATAGGGTTGGGAATATAGATATCAAGATATTCCTTACAATAACTTCTTCTCAATTTATTTTCCAAGTCTTAATGCAAGTATACTAAGGACTATAAATTCAAAAAATAACCTTGATGAATTCTATTTGTGAACAAAAGCTCAATATTTGTTTCCAAATTTTAATGTTGATAACTTATTCCATTCTATCAATTTCATTCCTTTGTATATGTCATACTAATTTCATTCAAAGAAATATTAACAAACAACTCAATTTAGAGGTCAAAGTTACATTAGTGAAGCATTGTGTTTTTTATCATAATATAATAAATATTTATCAATCCTCTCACACCTTAACTTAGAAAAAAAGATGTAGTTGGCTTGTGAATTTTGGACTTTGAGGGTTGTTGCAACAAATACATTACAAAATAAATTGCTTGAATTAACCTCTCCAAGCATTACAATTATGTATTCCTTAGAAATTAGAAAGTAAAGGAACTAGCTTCCATGTTGCTTAGATAGTGCATTAATATGTATATATCTATATATCTCTCTCTCTCTCTATATATATATATAGAAAGAGAGAGAGAGAGAGAGAGAGTTTGCAAGTAGATACATTGTTAAGTTACCTTCCATCTAAGCTAATTGTAATACTTGCATTACATAAGGAAATTAGATCCCCCATTGGGTTGTTCTGCCGATCTTGAGTTGACATTTCATGGGAATATAGGGTAGGCTTAGGAGGCATTTGCAAGATTTCAACGTCACCTTCAAGCATATTTAGTGCTTTGCTCATAGAAGGGCGGTCTATGGGCTTCATTTGCACACACCATAATGCAACTATGATCATTTTTCTCATATATTTCTTTTCATCCTCTGTGGCATCGCCCATTTCCATATGTCCACCTTGTTCAATTTGGTCATAAATCCATGATGGGAAGAATATCTCACTTAGATTTTCTTCATGTGCACTCACATGCCTCCGTTTTCCCACCATCTCCATTAACAACATTCCAAAACTATAAACATCAGCCTTATATGACACATGCCCAATGTTTTTATAGAACAATTCTGGAGCAATGTATCCTAATGTTCCTCGAGCTGCAGTGAGAGACACAATACTTTCACCTGTTGAATATAATTTTGCAAGGCCAAAGTCTGAAACTTTTGGAGTAAAGTCTTCATCCAAAAGAATATTGTGCGGCTTGATATCAAAATGTAGAATTTGCATGTCACACCCTTGGTGTAAGTATTCAATTCCACGCCCTACCCCAAGTGCAATCTTGTACAATCTTTCCCAACTTAAAGGAATGCTCTTTTCTCCTTTGAGGAAGATAAACTTGTCAAGAGACCCATTCGACATGAAGTCATATATGAGGGCCCATTTTGATCCTTCCACACAAAATCCAACAAGTCGTACCACATTAATATGATGAATCCTTCCAATTGTAGCAACTTCATTAATGAAATCTTGCCCATTAGCTTTTGATATGACCAACATTTTTACTGCTACAATTTGACCACTTCGAAGTTTACCTTTGTATACAGAGCCAAAGCCGCCTTGACCTAATTTATTTTTAAAATTATTGGTCATCTTCTTTAAATGTGAATATGAATACCTGATGGGCCGAAATTTTTTGTGATTTTGCAAGAATTCTTCAATATCTTCATCTGATGATAAGTGTCTTCGATGAAACTTGAAGATCAAGTAGGAAAAAAGACATAACATCCCGAGTATTGTGCGTCCACCAACGATTGTTATGACTAATAGATAAACATGAGAAAGTTGAAATATTTTAGGAAAAGGTTTATAAAGACACATTTAGATGTCAAATCGAACAAATACAATTGCTTGAATGGGAGAGAAAATTGGGGGCATTTGGCTGCACAAAATTTGACCCTTGAATTTAGAATCAGCCAAATTTCACAATTTTGGCTTCTTTACATTCCATCCCACTAGATTTAATTTGAAATGAAATGTATCCAAATTCACAAAACAGTTCCATGGAAAAACAAATATTTGGAAATGTCGTGGAACTAAAATGTAATCGAACCCAATTTTGCACAACCAAACAAATAGCAACCCTTTATTTAAGCAAAAGAATTTGACAGTCTACAATCTTAGATGCAAGAATTTCAAGGATTTCAGATAAGAGCCTACACAAATTTAAAATTGGAAGTTGGGAGTCTTACCAGCCTTTTGAACAACCCAGGCCCCTGATAAGAGAAAGACATAAATTAAATTAGAAATGAGATGCACATGAGAGAGTTTCATTAATTATAGGAGAAGAAGATATACAAACTACAGAAAGTAAGCATAATGAAAATGGAAAGTTCAACATGTAAAACATGGAAGATAATAGAAGGCACTACCAAAGCCTTACCAATTACAACACCCGCGGAGGGATAGTCTCCATCATTAAGATATTTTCTAAGGCCTGCATGATTCAAACAGGAAAGCAGTATCAGTTATAGAAGATGAAAAGCCTAGTTCCAAAATTGCAGTTTGTATATTTGTTTGTCCTAATTATTTACTAAATCTTTTACTGCAAAATAACCCTTTAGTTCAAGCAAAAGAAAAAAGAAAAAGAAAAATTGCTTGACTTCCCAAAATAGAACTTCAAAAAATTAATAGTTGGAACTAGGTAGTAAGCATTACCTTCAAATGTAAAGGGACTTCGAAAAAAGGCCTCGGCTGTCAACAAGAGAAGACATAAAATTCAGAACGAGAAATATTAAGAGTGTAGCTATTATGATTTTTATTATCAATTAACAATGTTTCTATAATCATGGACAATAACACTAGGAAGCAAAAACATAGTGAAAGTTCAATTAAGAAAAAAAATAAAAATAAAAATGAAAGAAAACAATCTCCAAAAGCCTTACTGAAAAAGTTGATCATTGGAACCAGTACATCATCTTTCAACTTGCTAAGCCCTGCATAAGTAAACCAATCAACTGAAATTAGTTATCCTAATTATTTAATTATTCAACTGCATAACTGGATTTCCAACTGGTGAGTTGGTCCACCACTTAGAAATTCTTCAGCACTTACAATTTCTTCCATCAGTCCAGTACTCGTCGCATATTATACTATTGTCATTGAAATTCGGCTCACAGAAGCTTAGACCTCCTTTGCATTTGCCACAGCGGAAGTACAAAAACGATAGCTCAAGCCCCATAAGCAGAATTTCTTGCAAATCTGACATTGAAGTACTCTTTCTGGTCTCTGAAACTGCCTCGAATTTACCAGTAACAACAGTCGTGCCCAAGGTGCATGAACTCTGAATATCTCTCGCCACCTTGCCTCGCCCAATTAGTGCATAAGTATATGCTTGTGAGGAAGAGACATTGTTATTGCTACCCTCGCAAGAAGTAATAGGAATGTGGTTATGATCATGGATTGTCCTTGTGCAGGTCATCAGAACTATAGTAGTGTGTTCATAAGGAGCTTGATATGGATATAGACCGTGTAATATCAAGGAATAAAGAGGAGTGGAGAAACAGTTGCCCTTCTCTAGACCAGGAACTACAACTCTAATGGTGGAGTTATGGTAATTGATCTCCTCAACATAGTATTTCCCATATAAGATGGTACGGTTGTTTTCACAAACCAGCTCATATGCAAGATGAGGATCACCACAGCCAGGTGGATCACCTTTTAATCGGAAGGGGCTGCTGATGTTTCGGATATCTCCACAAGAAGACGGCCTGCAGGGCTGCTTCTCACTAGAAACACAATTTGAAAGGAACCAAACATGGAGGAGTGTCATGATGCCTATTCCCACAAGTCTTGCTTCTCTCACCATCATAGTTTCAGATGCAGAGGGAGAGCAGCTCTGGTTTTGGGCTAAGCCAGATCGGAGTTCAACTTTCTAGCCACTTGATTTTTCTTTTCATTGGTATCATAATCAACAACCCATATAAAATATCTGATTTTCTATATCTTAACCAGTAATCAGGTTTTATTATTATTTGTTGTTAAACCTGATGGGCTGGATCATTATCAATCAGGCTCCAACGACGGCCAAGTAAAATAATAAGCAAATAATTGCAATGTACAAGAAAAAAAGAAGTTAATTGGAGTTAGGAGGAAATATCAAGGAAGCTTACTTTGCAAATACAAGTCAAGCTATAGATTTGTCATGACATGGGAATCCAATTTTTTAGTATTGAATTGAGTTCTTGTCCTTGAAGTATCACTCATCTAATAATAATAGGTTCAGGTTCAGAAAATATTAGAGGGAGAGCAGCTCTAGTTTTGGGCGTCCTTTGTTTAAAAAAAAAGATATAAAACTAAAACCCAATTGGCAAGTCATCTCAGAATTAAACTTTGTTCCAACTTGATTTTTCTATTCATTGGTGTCACAATCGACTATATAAAAATGTTTGATTTTTCTACAAAACGCGTAATCAAATTTTATATTCTTTTTCTAATATATTGATATATTATACTATGTAATTTAATATCGACAATTTTGTTCCATTGTTTTGATATTAGGATCTTTTTAAATTGTGTCTTACTCTCCATTGAAGACTCAAGACAGCTATTTAATCAATTGGGATGACACATGTAAATAGAAAGGTCCAAGAAAGGCAACTTAGGGATTATTAAGCATGGTGTGGATCAAGGTTTTTAAAACTAAGCTAAAAGGATTTTAAAATCATTTTGAAAATCTCCTCAAGCGCTCAAGTACTAAGGAGAGAGCTCAAAGAGCATTAAAGTGCTCTAAGAACGCTCAAGCGGTTGCATAGAGAGCCAAATCTCCACCAATTATTTTTCATATTTTAACCGATTTTATTTTGGAAATTTTAATTTGAGCCCACAAGGTATTTATATTCTATAAATATCATACCTTAAAAGGATTTTGTTTTTTATACGAATAATTTAGACAACCACATTTGTCTTTTTGTTCCCAAAACAATTAAAAAAGTTTGTATTCGCTTTTGTCGTTGTGAAGGAGATCTACATCCCCTCAAGTGCTAAGATTAGATCTATTGGGAGCACACAAGGTAGTACGTTATAGACATGAAGTGTTTTTTTCACAAACCAGCTCATATGCAGGACCAGAATGACCACAGCTTTAATTGAAAGGGGCTGCTGATGTTTCGGATATCTCCACAAGAAGACGGCCTGCAGGGCTGGTTTTCACTAGCAACACAATTTGAAAGGAACCAAGCGTGGAGGAGTGTTATCATGCCTATTCCCACAAGTCTTGTTTCTCTCATCATCATAGTTTCAGATGCAGAGGGAGAGCAGCTCTGGTTTTGGGCTAAGCCAGCTCGGAGTCCAACTTTCTACCCACTTGATTTTTCTATTCATTTGTATCATAATCAACAACCCATATAAAATATCTGATTTTCCATATGGTTTTCTTCTTCTTCCTCTTATTATTATTATTATTCAATTTCTGGTCAAACTTGATGGTCTGGGTCATTATCATCAGGCTCCAACTACGACCAAATCAAAACTAAGCAAATAATTGCAATGTACAAGAAAAAAAAGTTAATTGGAGTTATAAGGAATATCAAGGAAGCTTACTTTGTAAATACAAGTCAAGCTACAGACTTGTCATGAGATGGGAATACAAGTCAAGCTAGTGGCCGCCCAGCATCATATCTCCTTTTCTATCTCCACTTTTTTAGTAGTGAATTGAGTTCTTTTCCTTGAAATTAAACTCATATGGTTATAGGTTCAGAAAACAGAGGGAGAGCAGCTCTACTTTTGGCCGTCCTTTAATTCAGAAGAAGATATAAAATTAAAGCACAGTCGGCGAGCCAGCTCATAGTTCAACTTCGTTCCAACTTGATTTTTCTCTATTCATTGGTGTCACAATCAACTATATAAAAATGTTTGTGTTTTCTGCAAAACGCGGAATCAAGTTCTCTATCCTTTTTCTAGTCATACAAAGTCGTTTAAATGAGTAGTGGAGTTGACAGAAAATTGTTTGAAGTAGAAATGTTGGAGTCTCTCAATTAGTATATAATTTTAATGCACGTAAAATAATCGAATAATTGCAAAGTACACGACAAAAAATAAATAAATAAATTGGAGTGATGGGAAATATCAAGGAAGCTTAACGTGTAAATACAGGGAAGCAGCATATCTCCTTTTCCATCCCCAATTTTTTGTATTGAATTACTGCAAAAGTTCTAATCACTGCAAAAGGCTAGAGGAGTACTGCAAAAACCCTAGAGATGAGCAGTTTCTTGAAAATGGTTCTATCTTTATTTTTCTTCTTGCCCATGAGATTATTTGCAGAAATTGAAGCGAGTCAAGATGTCTGCAAGGTATCAAGGTGCAGTCACCATGGTCCGGCCATCCGGTTCCCGTTCCGGCTAAAAGACCAGCCACACCACTGTGGATATCCGGGGTTTGAGATATCTTGCACAGAGAAGAAGCAGACCATAGTGGAGCTGCCATATTCAGTGAAGCTCTCGGTAAAGAAAATAAATTACAAATCTCAGGAGATTGTCGTCCATGACCCAGATTTTTGCCTTCAAAGACAGCTTCAAAACTTTACTTTATCTGCCACTCCCTTCAACTTCAAATTTCATTCTTTCTACTTCGTAGAGGACTTCATCTTCTTCAATTGTTCCTCAAGTAAAACAAAGTACAAAAATTTATTTTGGCACATCCCTTGCAGTTTTCTCCCCAGTAACCCAGTCCATGCTGTTGTTTCTGATACGGATCTCGACCAGTTGGACCTATCCTCTTGCCACAAGATTTTCAATGTTTCACTTCCATTTTCTATACTTCATGGAGGGGAAAACTATTTTTCTTTCACTTGGTCAGAATCGATATGCGGAGACTGCGAAAGACAAGGTAAGAAATGCAGACTGAAGAGCAACACTAGCAAGGAACCTGAAACTGAATGCGTTGAAAAACCAGCAAAAGGTACAACACTCATTCCTCTATAATCATTTACCTGCATTTCTGAATTGTGCCCTTTACTCTTTAGTATAAAATTATGTAATTTAAAATCAGTAACTATTTGATTAGGAAAAGGAGCAACTACTGCAGAGGGTATGAGCTAATCAACTTCCTTCGAGCTATTATAAAAATAATTATTAGTAAAGATAGGTTTGGTTTCTAGAAGATCGGAGTAGGGAAACTGCAAGGAAAAAAAACATAGCCATAGTATTTCCTAGAACCTAATGGAAGATAGGGGTTTTATATTTTTGAACTTTATGTTTGAGAAACCGGCCATAATGTAGGAAAGAGTGAGTACCTCTAGTGACGTGAGTTTAAGGGACACCCAAAAAGCCAAGGTTTAAATCCATGACATTGTGTAATAGGTCCTGATTATATTACTTTCAAAAGCAACATGCTAATGATTTTATTAATATTATTTTTTCTTCTTGCAGATGGATCACAAAAAAAACTGGTTACAGGTGATTTTCCACTCACCATACTTCCTTCTTTTTCAATTATACTAAGAATTAAAAGAGAAAATTGACTCTCAATTTCATTCTTTTGCATTTATTGAAAAAAAAATATTGTTTTCTCATATGCAGGTTTAATCCTTGGTTTCTTTCTTCTCGTGTTTGTAGTAATTACACTCTATTATGTGTATAACTCAAATAAACTTGATAGAGAAAATACCAAAAAGATTGAAAAGTTTTTGGAAGATTACAAAGCTCTCAATCCCTCAAGATACTCCTATGTTGATATTAAAAAGATCACAAATCACTTCAAGGACAAATTAGGTCAAGGAGGTTATGGATCAGTGTACAAAGGAAAGCTTTCCAATGAAGTTCTTGTTGCAGTAAAGATCCTTAACGATTCCAAAGGCAATGGAGAAGAGTTCATTAATGAAGTGGGAACAATGAGTAGAATTCATCATGTCAATGTAGTTCGCTTGGTTGGATTCTGTGCTGATGGAGTTAAACGAGCTTTAATTTATGAGTTCTTACCAAATGAGTCTTTAGAGAAATTCATATTTCCAACACCCATTAAGAACCATTCACTTGGTTGGGAGATGCTTCAAGACATTGCTGTGGGCATAGCCAAAGGAATTGAGTATCTTCATCAAGGTTGTGAACAAAGAATTCTTCATTTTGATATCAAACCTCATAATATTTTGCTCGATCAAAACTTCAATCCAAAAATATCTGATTTTGGTCTTGCCAAATTATGTTCTAAGGAACAAAGTGCAATTTCAATGACTGCAGCAAGGGGGACAATGGGTTACATTGCACCAGAAGTGATATCTAGGAACTTTGGGAATGTGTCTTATAAGTCAGATGTTTATAGTTTTGGAATGTTGTTACTTGAAATGGTAGGGGGAAGGAAAAATATTGATGTTACAATTGAGAACACTAGCCAAGTATACTTCCCAGAATGGGTTTATACCCAATTAGATCAAAGGGAGGAAGTGCATATTCGGATTGAGGAAGAAGGAGATACCAAAATTGCAAAGAAGTTAACTATTGTGGGACTTTGGTGCATTCAATGGTATCCAATAGATCGCCCTTCTATGAAAGTTGTTGTTCAAATGTTGGAAGGAACAGGAGACAATTTAACCATGCCTCCCAATCCTTTTGCCTCCATAGGTCCAACAAGAACAAACATCAAAAGGCCCAAAAAATCTCTTCAACAAGAGTTGACAGTTGTTCCAGAATTAGATTGAAAGAAAAATTCTCTATCCTTTTTTATTATTGTAAGTGTGCTACTAAGCATTAATCATGTTGTAATTGTTACTCAATGTAACCTTTCCATTTATTTATCTTTACCATTTAGACCAATGTTTGTAAATTAGAGTACTTTTGAGGCTTAAATTACATTAGATTTGAAAAGATATTTATTGCTCTAGCCTTATGATTCTCCCTTTTTTGAACAAGCTAGTTATTAAAAAGGGAATATTTTTTAGAGATCTCTTTTTAAAAAAAATATACCAAAAAATTACAAGGCTAGTGTTCTTTAAATAGAGTAGGCTATACAAAAGACTTTGATGAAGTTTATTAATTATCTCGTTCTCCAAGAAACTTCATGAGAAAAATCATCCCAATTTGCAGATATATCAATGAAAATTGGAATAAATTATTTCCATGCTTTTTCTGAAGTCTTGCATGAGTTTCATCCAAACTCTTGCAAATGTATGTTTTTACAAATTATAAAAACACATTATGCTACGCCAACCAAATGCTTTTATTCTTTTAGTTACCCCAAAACTAGACATGAAAATATGAGGTTTTCCATTGTTTAGTTACTAGAAAAAGCTTTGCATTAACTTTAATAGTTATAAACAAATGAATCAATTTCCCACATTAACTTGAATATATAGTTTGTGACAAATTTATCCCCACTTTGGATCCTAATTCAATAAGGATTTCAAGGACTTCAATGTAAGAAAGCCTCAAAGATGAATGAATCCATTTAAAGATAGACAAAGTGAATTTTTAAAGCTATCATAATTCTCACATCATTTGATCAATTCATATAAGTCCATAATAGTACAATGTTGAAGTTGAGTGACACTAAAAAAGAGTGCAACCTAAGTATGCTTAATTTAATTTAATTTTTTTAAACCCAAAATAGGATTTTGTTGTAAATTCATAATTTTGAAATTATTTATTTTCCTTTCTACTTATAAGACTAAATTCTATATTGGTTATAAAAATCTATCTTTCATTTACATTTACTTTGTATTTTAACATATTTTATTCACAATACTTAGTACTAAAATGGTAACATCTTCCATTTCATTTTGATGGAAGAATTGTCATGAGAATTCTACTTTAGTTAAGTTATCTACTATATTGAATCTTTTATTTTATTTTGGTAAAAGAACACTAACATACACATGTATTTAGAGTCAAGTCATCCATTTTATCCAACTCACTTCTAAATGTTGCCTTTAGCTAGCATGGACGTTGACTTGGTCATCCGCCAATCTTTTTTTAATATTGAAGGCAAGTCAATGCCTTCAATATTAAAATAAAGAAAAGAGTATGCCAATTTTAATTTTCCAACAAGCTTGTAACTTGGTCATTTATTTATTTATTTTTCCTTAGATTTGTGATGTCGGGTCTAATCATCAAAACTTAGAAGACTTGATACTTACAACTTTTCTTTGGTCTAGTCATCATATCTTTTAATGTTGCAAGGTTACTATTTATTTATTTATTAATTCCTTCAATACATAATGCAAGGTCTAATCATATAACTTGTAAGACCCGACACTCACAACTTTTCTTTATCATCATGTCTTTTAATATTCCAAAGTCATTATTTATTTATTCCTTCGGCATGGTATGCAATGTCTAATTATTATAACTTGCAAGACTTGGCATTCAACTTTTTTCCCATATGGTCATCATATTTTTTAATATTGTGGGATTACTTATTTATTTATTTTTAACATGCAATGCTAGGTCATATTAATTTGCAAAACCCAACCCAACACTCACAACTTTTCTTAAGTCTAGTTATCATATCTTTTAATTTTGTAATACTCATAAAATTTCAAAAACTTTTATCTTTATTAATTTGATCCTCTTTGATCCAACATGAAATTATTTCAAATACTAGTTGAGTTGATTTTCATTTCTTAAGATATTATTTCTAAAGTTTTGATAGTTCCAATCAAGGATTAAAATATTGGTAAACACGGATATATCGATACTTGAATTTTACGGATATTTCGGAAATATAAGAGAAATATGGATGGATATTTTAACAAAAATATCCGTAAAACAAAAATTATTTAAAATTCATGGAAATATTTGGAGAAACTCTAAAAAATGATAAAATAAATAAAAATACATATGTTAAAGTTATTTTTTTTAAGTGTAATTGACATATGTATGATTAAAGAGAAAAATATCAGTAAGTAAGGATATATCGGTATTAATAATTTATTATTTATATAATCAAATTAATTTTAATTTATAAAATATTTGAACTTAATTATTTTTTATATATATTTTAGTATTTTTTGAACTAATTTATATTTTTAATATTTTAAAATAAAAATATTCAAAATTAAATAAAATTAAAAGGGTAAATATAAAAAAAATTTAAAAGTGAAGTGATAGTAATTTTTTAAAATAAGATTAATGAGATAATGATAATACCTTTAATATTAAAAATATTATTTATTTAATTCAAATGCATTCAATAATGTAAAATAAACGATGATGCATATATGAATTTTTAATATTTAATTATCATATAAACGATATTAAAAAAATACTTGTTAAGAAAATTATAATGGTGGTTTTTATATATTTATTAATTAAATAAATAAATTTAAAATAACATAATTAGAATTAATTTATTTTTTTTTAATAATGAACTTTAACATATTTATTATGTATATATGTTAACAAAAGAGAAGATGACCCAGTCACAACTAAGTTTGAACCTAAGCCTTTTGACCTGTTGATTGGAGGCTGGTGGTCTTTGACTTCCCGAAATATCAGGAAATTTCATAAAAATTTGTTCCCATTTTTTTTGGGATAATCAGTATGAAATGTCGATATTTCGATGATTTTTCGTGACATTTCAAACCTTGGTTCCAATATTTATTTATCAACAAAATTAGAAGAATATAAGAAATTCTTAAATTACATATCAACTAAAAGTTTAATAACTTTTAAAAATAAGTCATTAAAGAGAAATTTTATGTATAATGAAAAAAACTTTATTTATTTATATATTTACAAAAATGAATTATACTTGTTTTCATAATTCACCTTAAACAAAATATTATTAATAAGTATCATTTTCTAAAATTATATTATTTATTTAAAAAAAATTATGGATTTATTAAAACTATATTTATAATTTCTATTGAAATATTATTATTTTTAATAAAATTTATATGTTTATATTTTATAATTAATATTACTATTTGTAATAATATTATTCATTTGCAGATTATTTCTCATTTATTGTATTTATTCCCTATAATTTAATATTCATTTGAAATTAAATTAAATTTCGTGTGAACTTTTAAAATATTATTATTCATTTTTCAACAAAAAATGATTTTAATATTCATTTACAAGTTGACAATTGGAGAAACTTTTATAAAATCTAGAAAAAGAAAAATGCCAAGTCTAATTGTCATAAGTTCTAACTCTTGTTCTCCTAATCATCATTATTTATTTTATTAATTTTGTACCCATATTATTATTATTATTATTATTATTATTATTATTGTTATAAAAAGAGTGGTTAAAGAAGTGGCATCATCCCACCATTTTATTTTTGCAAAATAATAATAATAACAATAATATAATTTCGACGAGAATAAAGTCATCCACTATATTCGACCTATCTATAAAGGTTGCTTTAGAAAGTGACATCATCCCACCATTTTATTTGGACCAAAAAAACAATGATAGTAATGTATAACTTCTATTGGAGCCAAGTCATCCAATATATTGGACCTATCTCTAGAAGTTGCTTTTAGCTAGCACAGATATTGACTAGAGCTCATAAACCTATTTTGTCAAAAAACACTTTGAAATTTATTTACACCAAGAAAATTCCTTAGTCTAACCTCACCTATGATTCATCATTCAAAATATGATGTGGAATTTTGTAATAGATAAAGAGTTTACCCATCTTGCTAAATATTGAATGGAATTTTTCTTTAGGCTATGTTTGGTTCCCGAAAAATTTGAGGGAAAATGCGAGAGAAAGAAAATACAAAGGAAAAGTAGAAGGAAAGAAAAAGTGAAGGAAAATAAAAAAATAGATTAAAAGTTGATAAATTATTTTTTTTGTTACTTCAAACTTATTTTATTTATTTTAACTCATTAATATATAGATTAAATAATTTAAAAATACATAAGTTTTTAATTAGTTTTAATTATATTTGATTTTCTTTGATATTTTTCATAGGACAACCAAACATGAGAAAATCATTTTCCTTAGCATTTTTTTTTCTTTCCTTTGTACTTTCCGGGAACCAAACATAGCCTTAATCTTTCTGTAATCTAACTTTAGATACATACAATGTACTCAAGGTAAAAAATTGAAATTGGATGCATGTCTAATTAATTATTTTTATAAAACCTTTTGTTTATTTGAGGATACTTTTGTTTGTTTTTTTTTTTTTTTTTGTGTACAAGGTTTTTATAATTGCTAAGAGTAGCAACAATCTCTTTTATAATTTATTATTAACATTTTAGAATCACAAATTAAGACATTTTGATAAAAGAAATAACAAAAAGTAATATTAACAAGTCAATAAGTCAATAAGTCAATATCTAAACAATGCAGAAGAAAAAAAAAATTGCAAATCAATTTTTTTTTCCAACAAATGCTAAATTTAGATTATTATACTTTTTCTTCATGTATAATACTAGATCTAATTATTATAACTTGAAGATCAAATATACATGAATTTTTCATGTCTAAACTCCATGCGGTAACAAAGAGTAAAATCATATACTTTGGTTCTTCTTTACATTCAAATAAGTATAACCAAAAGGGAAAAGAAATTAAAATAAACTTGAAAAGCTATGATGACAAAACTTGAAAATTTTGTGAGTGTTAAGTCTTGAAAGGTATAATGACTAGAACTATCATTGCATGTGAAAGGAATAAAGGAAAAAAAAAAAAAAAAGTGTAATGACTAAAGTTATTGTGGACCTGTATTTTTTATGTGTGTCCCCACTCAATCGACAAGACTCGTTTTTATTGGTGAAAAATTAGTTTTGGAAAAGTTGGAGTTGCCACTTATTTTATTTTATTTTAAAAGAGAAAATAAAATAAGAAAGAAAACCCTTAAAAGTGACTCCATATTTTTGGAAAAGTGTGTCTTTGAAAAATATGAGTCTAGGTCCGGGGATTAAGTTACCTATTGGAAGATACCTCCAAAAGATAGCACCCCTCTAAACCCTACAAAGGTCTTTATTGACTAAGTTGAGAGAAATATGACAATTAATTGATTGATTGAGGGTACCTAGGTAAACTAAGGTGATTTCAAAAAATAGCATGCCAAACAAGATCAAATCACAATAAAGGAGAGTTAGGATGCGTACTTGAACCGCTTCTTAAGCGCCATCAAAAGACATCAAAGGTTAGTTTGGAAATATGACACAACATTTGTTTTATCCAAGCAAATCAAGCATATATCTAAACACCCAAGAATCACATCATGTATGGATATAGTCACCAATAGCATACGTGTCCATAGAATTCTCGAAAATAGGTGAGAATGAGCGTACTTGGATAGCAAGCTAAAACGCCTCTATGGGAAACAAGGTTAGCCCAATAACAAATTCAAAATAATCTCATGCACCACAAAGAGGAAGCACAATCAATCAGATATCAAACAATCATATCTAGAATCAATATCAATATCAAAGGGGAAAATGTGGATGTTGGACCCCCACCAAGGCCCATTTAATTTTTGCATGGATTGGTTCAATGAATTCCATTATTTGAAATCATGAAGTTTGTTCATGCTTGATGAAATCGAGAAAATTAAAAAAACCATAAAGATTATGAAGAGAATGCATGCCAGAAGGAAATTTGGCTGCAAAAGAAAGAAAGTTTATTGAAAATGAGGATTCTTATTGCCTAAAAGAAATCTAGAGATGGATTTTTTTAAGTTAGAATTATTTAATTGAAAATGATTTGATAATTCAATTCAAAACTGTAAATTCTCAATCAAAGAAACAAATAGAGGAAGAGGTGTGCACCAATGTGGCCAAAGAAGTGGAGCTGGCTATGTCTATATGCAATGCCATGGTGCGGCTGCACCTTTTTGGAATCAAATCTGCAGCCCCTACTTTCCCCAATGCATGGATTATTTCTTAAGGATACATCCCAGTTTTTCATGGAATTGACAATGGGCTGCTCGATCTTGTATTAAGCATAATTCAATTTGAATCAACATTTCTTCAGCGACTACATCTGCCATTCTGTCATTTTCTACACACTGGAAAGCTGGATTTCTGATATGCTTCACTTTCTGATGGACCGGTTTCTAATGATGAAGATGGAGAGCCAAAACCCTACAGTCTTTTCTAATCTAAAGACGTGTTCCATGCATGTTAGTTTCAATGAGTCACCAAATGTTCAATGATCCACCAGATTGCTTTCCTCTTGTTCTTATATTACCAGACTAAATCCTATACGAACCTTAACCACAAGTTTTCCCACTCTTGAATATAAGCTCTAGATCATCCCGAAGATGATTTAACTCTTGCACAGTTCAGGATAGACCAGTGATCGCTTCAACACAAGGCCTCCCACTTAGAAGTCTCCCCATCCAAGTTCCCAAAACTATCCAAATTGTTGATATCTTCTTGTAAGCCTAATTAACATAACATTGTAGTTAACCATATTTGGCTTCCCCCCTTCAACAGTTATCTCATCCAAGAGCCTAATGGGTTTATCAACCTCTCTCTCATTATTCGCAGCTTCAAGCAAAAATGAGTATGTGAAGATGTTTGGAACCCATCCCTTTTTCACAAATTTATCCAAAAGTTGCATGCTTTGACTCAAGTTTCCATGCATACACAACCCTCTAAACTGATCATCAATTCCATTACCTTAGTAGCTTTTCCCATGTCAAGCATACAATAAGTTTTGAGAGAGATACCCACTTTCATTGTGAACTCAATGACCTTGCTTCAATCGACCAGTTTGGTAGTTTTCTTTCTTTATGGCAGCCAGATTTGGACCAGATCTGAACTTTCCTTTGAGATTCAGCAATTTATGAATGTATCTTTAGGCCACTATAGACGAATCCATGCTTGGTGGTAGTATGCTTATTGATGATAGTTTGGAGATGTGGAAATCAAATGATTCTGATGAACTGAATCTAATGCGTGATGAGATAGATGATGTGTTGTCTAAGGATCACCAAGTTCATCAATAGAAACTCATTTGATGATACGTCAATCTGATGGAGAAAATCCATTGATAAAAAAAAAATAATGAAATGCCAATATGAAGATAGTGACTGCGATTCACCTCTGGAGATGAATCTAATGAGAACATTTAGGAGTCTGAAATGGAGAGCTCTAATGGTGGTAGTGATTTGCAGCAGTGTTGATCTCTCTTTGGTTCTCCACCCTTTTTACCTAGTCTGCAGAATCGCTCCCCTAAATTATGTCTTAGAATCCCTTGAAGAATTCTCTCAATTCCTCCTTGTGTAAAGAAATTTTCCCTGTAGTGTCATCAACATCTGGTATCGGCTCCATGACCATATCATCACCAAGTTCCATTGCAGACTGAACTCCGACCATTTCATTCAATTGTGCAACAGATTTGTGGGCACTATTGGCATCCGATTCACTCGATGTCTTGACATTCTGTGTTTTTTCATCCATGGAAACACTTCTAACAGAAGTTTGAGAATCTTGTCTAGAAAAATTTTTTATGCCATCACCAAACTCCATTTCATGAAGCTTTGGCAGGAAGCCTTTTGGTATTCGAGGGAAATCTTTGTCTAAACCATTTGGCAGTATGCTCTCACCCTGTTCTACCTCATCAAACCATGGAGATTGGATAGTCATGATAACTGGTCTACAACTTCTGCTTCTATTCAACCTCAAGCTTCTAAAGCTAGACGTGTCTGCCTCAGTGAAACAAAGAGATGGTTCTAAAGGATACATACTAAAAAAAAGTGCTCAATAGTCTTTTCATGTCTTGAATTTTTTTGCTCCAAAGAATCATGAATATGACCTTTATTAATATGACACAAATCCTTATATTCCTTCCTTAGGAATGATATCACATTTGTATTATCAGCCACCGTCAAAGATAACTTCCCATCTTTCTCTTCAGGACAAGGTAAAGAAGTATCATCTTCTGTGTTCCTATCTAGTCCTTGAATGGTCTTCTCCCACCCCTAACATGGGTCGGGCCCAACAAATATTGGAGTATTCATTGAGGGTATTGGAGAAACATTAACAAATGGAAAGTGGTTTTCAGAATCCTCAAGAAGCTGTAGGTTGTCCCATCTGGAATTAAGGCCATTCTCGTGGTTAAAATACTGAGATGAGCTGCATGTTGTGAGATCCAAATCCAGGCAATGGGAATTAGGCATATCTAATGATTCTGATGTTGAGTGTTCATCTGAGCATGTATTTTGCACTTGGTGTTCTGAAATCTGATTAGATTCAATCGAATGTTTTTATTGATCTTCTCCAATTGATTTTAGAAAATCCTTAATTTGAGAGTGAGCAAGATTGCATTACTGAGTTAAATATTTTGTCTCTTTATCCATCTTTTTAATCAAAAGCTCTTTTTCCTCCAGTAGTGCGATAGAGTCATTGGCAACATGATTTAATCCTAAACTTTTCAACTCACTCTCCAGTCTAGCCAATTCTCTTTGCAAATGTTTTACCCATATCTTATCTGACATCACTACATGGATGTGTGCATTTGTTGACAACTCTTTAGCACAACTTGCAAACAAGAGAGTGTTTCTTGATTACTCAATATGACTGTATGTAGGGCTCATAGTGCAAATGATGGTAGTTCTAGCATTGCCTCCTAAGGAATTCTGTAGAATGTGTGTTAGCTTAGAGCCTCTATATGGTATGTGCGCATTTCTTAATTTTCTTAGTTTGCGAATAACAGTTCCCAAGGTTAGTAAACTGCGATTTATGTGGCAACCATTTTTCAATCTTGTACCCTCTGATAATATCTGAGAAGCACGTTTACTCCCCGCAAGATCAACAAAACTTATGGTAGCTGCAAGACTGCTTGAGTTCTCAGCTCCTACAAATTTACGAGCAAAACTTTCGATTGTCAATCGGAGAATTGGATGAGATCTGGAGCTTGTTTCATTTAAGGCAATCTCCCCTATCTGTCTTTGGGCTTCACATATGGGAAGTGTTGATGCCAGGTCAACTGGGAGCGATGCTTCTTCCTTTTTTTCTTGCAAAAGATGTCTAGACAAGATGTTTCTCTCTTCTTTCCTGCAAAAGATGTCCGGACAGGTTGTCCGGACACACCATCTGAAGCTCAAGTCAAATAATTAAAGTCAACTTGAGAGGTTGCCTTCTTTTAGTAGCTAAAAAGGAGTCTCCATTGCGTGTATACGCACGTCCTTGATTTTGAGTTGGAAGAGGGCTTTTATAGTGTTTGGAACGGTGTCACATTTGTGCTGAGATGGCTTCTTGACTTTCGTAGTCATGATGATAGCACAGTTGGTGACAGAGCAATCATCACCCTTTAGGCGGCTGATAGGGATTGCTAGTGGGGGTGACTTGATGATTCACTTGTCATCTCAATCTGCAGGCGGTATGGTGCAATGTGTAGCAAGCTGCCTGCGGAGACAAGGTGACGTCCCATCGAGCGTGCTCCTGGCATAAAGAGAATGATTGCTCGTGGGAGTGGGTTAGGAAACCTATTCGGAGTACATTGTGTAGTTTTAGTGGAACACCGCGTAACTAGCTATCGGTACCTCTAATCTGGATTGGATATTCGGACCTGGTTACATTCGTTCGAACAGAAATATAAGGATGCCACATGGTCACACTGGGAAGTCCCCTACAAGGCCCTCTTTTAACCCGATTGTTTCGTTCAGACAGAAAAGACAACCTAAAATATTTTTCAAACCTCTTCTGTGACCGCATGACACATGGCGTCCGAGAGGGGCATTTATTGAAGTTGTTGCCAGGTGGCATGTCGCCTCGAGGGGTGCGTTTTTGGGCGTCCTGTCGTTTGGGGTTCTTAAGGAATTTGCCCCTATAAATAGGAAATTAATCCCTAGGAAGCACACTTATTTGTCGTTTCTTCCTCAAATTTTCTTTTCGTCTTCCATTTGCTCTACACTTCCCACATCCAAGCAGCGATTATTTCCTTTGTGTTGCAGTACTTCTTCTCCAACAGTTTTTCAATTGGTTTATCTTGGCGCTCGCGATTTGTCTTTGTAATTTGCTGAAAGCGCTTATCAAGTACATTCTTCCTTCTTCTCTGATACCCTCGATTTCCCATTTTTCCTTGGTTGTGTAGTTGGTTTGTGATTGGGAACTATTCTGGTGCCTGAGAGTTCTCGTCGACCACAAAAGTGGCTATTTCGAGGTTTGTAGAAGATGGTGCGTAACTTTCCCGGGGCAATAGGTCTTGTCAATGGCGCGCCCTGCTAACCTCTATTAGGGTTAGGTTTTGTTGTTTTCCTGATTTGAGGCTCTGTTGAGTCTGCTTGGCATTTATTCTTCCTTTGTGTGTTTGGGGTGTCATAGCGGGAAAATCCTCGATCGAGATTGAAGACTGATGAGTGGAGTTGGGTACCTTGAATAGGGCAGACCCTAAATCTGGTACGTTAGCCCGTTGGATGTCTTGGGGCACTGCCTTTTGGCTATAGGGCCGAGTAGCTGCTTTCTAACTATCGACATTGTGCCATGCAGGTCCAACTCGGCCCATTGCTCCAAGATGCCTGCGAAAAAGGATATCGCCTCATCCAGCGTGGTTAGGCAAGGCGGGAAGGGTGGTCGAGCAGGCGTAAGTTCCGAACGCCCTAGTTTAGGGAAGTCTACCAAGCTCCTTAATGAGAGAGAATTCTGCGAGCTTTTCTTCATTCTGAATGGTGTTTCCATTCAATTAGTGGATAGAGATTTGACATCCACTAAGAAGGCAACCCAGGGTGCGATCTTCTTTAGAAATGAGCAGTTCAACACGGGGCTCTGTTTTCCTCTTCCGTCTTTCTTCAAGCAATTCTTGCACTATACCCAAATTCCTCCAGCCTATATCCACCCTAACATCATCCAGGTGCTGATGAGATGCAGCATCTTGAACATGTTTTTCCATTTGGACCTCTCCCTGTTAGAGGTTCTCTTCGTCTACACTATTAAGAATGGCAAAACGGATATTTTCAACATGTTTGCCCATATCCTATCCCACCAACTGGTGACTGGTCTTCCTGACTCGAATAGGGGTAGAGCCAAATGGCACGTCCTGGTTCGAGGACCATGGGCTAGCTTAATAGAGCATTCAGAAAGGGACTTCCGCCCTAACTTTTCACTGAAAATTCTTGGTAGAGATGGCTCTGAGTGCTCATTCTCTTGTTTTTTCTGTTAAACCGATGTCGTTTTAATGATAACATTTTTTGTTTTGGTTGGTGCAGGTAAGGACAGAAGGGGTTGTCTAGTGGAGTGGGTAGAGAAAGCTTCGTTCATCTTTGGCTTCGTATTCCTCTTGGATATGCCCGACAAGTTGAGAGTCACTGCAGACTTCGAGCTTGGAAGCTGAGAGTACAAGTGCGAGGTTCAGTCCAGACAAGATGACCTAGTATTTGGCTTCATTGTTAGATGCTGGAAACCCAAGCCAGATGGCCTGCTCCAGATGCTCCCCAATCGGCGATTGTAAGAGGAGGTCTATCCCAGATCCTAAGGTCTGGGAGGCCCCATCGACGTGTAGAGTCCACCATCCCTCTTTGCCTGGTTCTGTGAGTCGAAGGTGTCGCTGGGGGACCTCTACTATGAAATCAGCCATGACTTATCCTTTTATGGACAACCTAGGCTGAGATTCGATTCTGTATTCACTCAATTCTATGGCCCATTTCATCATTCTCCCTACTAGATCAGGTTTGTGCAAAATACTTCTGAGGGGTTGGTTGGTGAGCACAACTATTGGATGGGCTTGGAAATAGGGGCAGAGCTTCTGAGCGGCACTTCTCAAGGCTAGGGTCGTTTGCTCCCTCTTCGAGTATCTGGTTTCTGTGTCGGCCATCACTTTGCTGGTGTAGTAAACGAGCCTTTACTCTTTGTCTAAGAGGCAGCGAAACAAAACAGCGCTGACTGCCCAGTTGGAAATTGCTAAATACATGTATAACTGCTCGCCGGGCTGGGGGCTGCTCAGTATGGGTGGTTATGTGAGATAATGCTTGATTTCTTCAAATGCAGACTGACAGTCTTCCATCCACCCTTTCACGTTGGTTGCTCTCAGCATGAGAAAGAATGACCTTAGTTTGTTCGTGAACCAAGCTATGAAACGTCCTAGTGCAACGAGCCTACCGATGAGGCACTGCAGCTTCTTCTTGCTGCTCAGGGCGGATGCCTCCATGACATCTTTGATTTGATCTAGATTGACTTCTATCCCCCTTTAAGTGACCATAAACCCCAAGAACTTGCTTGTACTTACCCCGATGGCGCACTTGGACGGATTGAGCTTCATGCAATATTCTCTTAGCAAGTAAAAGACTTCTTCTAAGTGTTGACCATGTTCGCCCCTGGTTTTGCTTTTAACCACGATGTCATCAATGTATACCTCCACCGTGTGCCTGATTAAAGGTTTGAAGATTTTAGTCATCAATCGTTGGTAAGTGGCTCCAGCATTTTTGAGTCCAAATGACATGACCTTGTAGTAATAGAGTTCGTGTGGTGTTATGAAGACAGTTTTTTCTTCATCTGGTGGGTGCATGGGATTCTTATGGTACCCGAAAAAGGCATCTAGGAAAGAGAGCATCCCGTGTCCGACGGTGGAGTCCACTATTTGGTCTATCCATGGTAGGAGAAAGTTGTCTTTAGGGCAAGCGTCATTGAGGTTAGTGGAATCGACGCAGACTCGTCATTTCCCACCTTTTTTAGGACTACAACCACGTTTGCCAACCAGTCTGGATGCTCAACCTCCCTAATAAATCTGGCTGCTAGTAACTTGTCTATTTCATCCTGAATGATTCTTTGCCTATCTGGGTGAAACCATCGAACCTTCTGGCCGATAGGTCTTGATGATGACAGGATGTTAAGCCGATGGGAGGCGATCAATGGGTGAATCTCGGGCATGTCAGAGTGTGTCCACTCGAAAACATCTTTGTTCCACTGAAGCGTCCCTTCGAGGCGTTGTGCCTCATTTGGTTTTAAAAGGGAACTGGCGTAAGTAAAGTAACCATCTTCCTTTAAGATCTAAATGGTCTGTAGGGGATCGACTACCGGGGGATCCTTACCCTTCGGATACCGTAATTGCTATTGATCAGCCACGCTTACACGTTCGGGAGGAGGTTCATGATTACTACAGGGTCCGACTTCCGATGCCACTTGGTAGCACTGCCGGGCTACCAGCTAGCTACCATAGAGATTAATTTGCCCGTCTTCGATAAGATAACTCACCATCTGATGATATGTAGAAGGGATGGCTTTCATGCCATGCAACCAGGCGTGTCCCAATATGGTATTGAATGGGGGTAAGTCCTCTACTACTAAGAATTGCACGTTAAGGGTAACAGGGCCGACTTGGACTGGTAACAAGATGTCGCCCAGAGACGTTGTAGAAGCCCCATTGAATCCTAACAATATCCGCTAGGAATTTCCATATTCAAGGGTGTAAACCCCATTTGTTTGATCACAGATACCTGTAAGAGGTCCACTGAGCTACCCGGATCAATCAAGATTCATCTTACATCGAAGTCACTGATTCCCAACGTCAGGATAAGGACATCCTGGTGCGGTTGCAATATTCGGTTGGGGTCTACTAGGGGCAAAGTGGTGACCCCTTTTATTAGGTGTGTGCTTCCACTGGTCAATCCAGGCTAGATGGAGCTAACCTGCTCTCGTACAGATGTGGCTCGAAGTACCCTTTGTTTCTTTTGTTTGGAGCTATATTCCTTGTCAAGGGGTCCGCCATGGATATAGTTGATCACGACTCTAGGAGCAATGGAAGCTGTGGGAGTCGTGGTGGATGGACCCCGGGATGTCTCCTCACTTTTTCCTTTTGAGAGAACATTTTGTTTCAAGTGTCCAACTTTTACAAGTTTTTCCACCAAGTAGTGGAGACTCCTACATTGCTCCGTGGTATGTTCATGCTCTTTGAGGTAGGCACATTTTCTGTTGCGATCCCTCTTGGTTGGGTCCCTTTTTAGGGGCTCTGGCCACCTGAAGTCGGACAGCTCGCGGGTCATGGGAATGAGTTTCTCATACGAGACGTTGAGGGGGTGAGATTAGATTGGTCTAGTTGGCGTTGTTCACCTTGCCCCCTACTTGATTGCCTTCGTTGGCTCATGGTTTTGGGATTCCTAATCGCATCATTCTTGGCCGGTTGGCCAGTGACCAAGATCTATTGTGTGGTTGTGCGGACATCGCCTTTGAGCATAGAATATTTGTTCGCCCATTTGAATAGGTCATCCATAGTCACGAGGGGCTTTTTAGCGAGGGACTCGAAGAATGGCATGCTCGGGCAGATACTTCACTTAAAAATTTGGAGGACAACATCCATGCTGTAAAATTCTACCTGGAGTACAACTTGCCCGAATCGTTTTATGAATTATCTTAATAATTCATTCTCTTGTATTTTTATGTTTTGCAGGGTGATGATATTTTGCTTATGTCGTGCTGAGCACAGATATTGTCCCATAAAGGCCTTTGATAGATCCCGAAAATTATCGGCGGAATTCATCAAGAGGCGGTGGAACCATGAGAGAGCCTGACCTTGGAGGCTGGATGGAAAGACTTTGCATAACAGTGTGTCATTCCCTATGTCGAGGTCATGAGTTGTCTGTAGTGCATGATATGATCAAATGGATCGTTGGATCCGTCGTACGCGGAGAATTTTGGCACGATGAACCCTCTTGGGGGCTCATAATTGATAATGTGAGTGTTGAAAGGCTTGGAGAGCATGTCATCCAACCGCCTGCTGATAGAGCCGGGGACCCTCTACTTGCCACATCCTCTCCGATTTGTTGTAGTGGTGGGTGTGGAGGATAGTCAGATATGATGGGTGCAGCTGAGGGACCAGGATATGCCTCCTAGGCTGTAGTTTCACACGACTTCTCCATACCGGGTGTTTGTGGTCCCAACCTTACGCGCATCGCGTCCGATAACTGGGACGTCCTATCACGTCGCTGATTCGTGCCCGATTGGTGTTCCAATTGATTCAACTCAATTGATGTGCTTTGATCTCAATCCTCAGACGGGAGTAATCAACAAAATTTATAAACCTATTTCACCATATACCAGGGTAGCATTTAGCTAGCATAGTATAGTGGCTCTAGGATCGTCCACAGAGATGGGTTTTCAGTTCGCAATTGATATTAGTTCAAAAACTGAATTGGTGTTTTTTCTTTTCTTTGTTAGCTTTAAAAGAAGACATAAGTTTGAACAAAGATTGGTTTTAAGCTAACCAAAAATAATAGTAACTGATTTTAATTACAAAGAAAAGTGTTTCTTGGAGTTTCAGATCACTAGGCTCAGATTCCTCATACAAAAAAGGAGAATTCCGGTCACTTGTTTCTTTTCCTCGCATTCGAGATTTAACCTATAGTTATTTTCCGAACCGGTGTGGTACAGATGCTTCCCCTTAATGGGTTCAAACATTAATTCCCTCTCACTAATGCAACTTGCAATGGCTCGTGTCTCTCACCTAGCATTTACCATTCAAGGTGATCTTTAACCTTGGATTTCCCTTCACAAACTCGCAAGAGATAACTAATGGATGTCTCCTTAGAGTCCAAAAGCTTACCAAGTGTTGGCTATTCTAGAAAATCCTACCTTTAAACCACCTCCCAAAAGCTCGCAAGAGGTAAACCAGTGCATCTCCATGGACGGAGATCACTTGCCTTACCAAGTGTTGGCTCAAGTGATTTAAACGCGTTTTAAGTTAACTAAAAAGATAAAAACCATTAACGGGTCACACTTTCTCTTCATTAAAAACTAAAACAACAAAACTTCCAATTTATGCATGAGGAAACTTACCCAGCTTTCTTCACTCCAAGAGACAAAGAGCCTAGCCTCTCATCCTCTGAGGAAAAATCCTCAGAGTTTGATTGGCTAGAAAGAAAAATAACGAGAAAACAAAAATATATAAATGAAAAGCAGAGCAAGTGCTCTGTATTTTACTTCCTTGCAAATTTGTACAAAGGATGCGTTTGAGAACAAGCTCCCGAGAGCTATATATAAAGAAAATTACAAAACAAAATATCTGAGGTTATTCACCCCTTTTCCAAACTTAATAACTAAGGAATCCTATAATTGGTGGGTTACAAAGAGAAAATGGGGATTTAGACATCAAAAATCTGAAGCAAAATATCCAAAAGTTTCGGTCGCAAATATTGGGAAACTTCAGGAGAAATTCCACAGCACTGTGCAAAATGGCTGCGAAATCATTTCGCAGCAAAAGGGTGATTTCGCAGTCGTGCAAAATTCTTCCTTCAGCTTGGAGTGATTGGCTTCCAATGGCTGTAACTTCCTCATTTCAGCTCCAAATTGTACACGGTTTGAAGCGTTGGATTCTTGACTTCCTGAGCTTTGAAATGGTATATAGCATGTAGAAAATGGACTTCAGGAAGTGCTCCAAAAGTGCGAAGGAAGACTGCAGTTGCTGTCCTCTGTTTTCTTCACTCTATTTTCCTCTTTGCTTTTCTCCTCTTTGCTTCTCTCCTTTGCTTGGCTTGTCTTAATGATCCAAAAAGCTGTCAAAACACTAAAACTAGCCACAAATATGATTAGAAGTCATTGCTAGGTCCTTAACATGCCAATTGGAATAAAAATGGAGAACTACTACACAAAAGTGCTTAAAACATAATGACTTAAAGGTGCAAAATAGCACTTTTTGGGTAGTAATCAGTCGCCATTTTGACAAGACATGAGTGGAGTCTGAGCTTTCATCCTGTGGTGCGTGATAGATTGACAGGGGTCTTTCATCAGGCCATACACCGTGCACGTCAGAGAGGGGCTTTGTGTTTCTAGGTTATGTTGCATCTTGGTTCCATCTGGAGTTTGTTGTTGGCTTCTTGATTACTGGTTGCGAGGAAGGCCTGATGAAGATGTCTGAATCCTTAACATATCGTTCTCTTTCCTGAGCTTCCTAGTGTCTTGGAGCAGGGCCTATACTTGTCACTCGTTTTCTCGCTGGTGTCGTTCCATACTCTCACGCCAATCAAAGTAACTTTCATCACCCATGGCTGAAGACCGACTCCTTGAGGGTGTGGACATTTTCATTTCGTAATTCTCACAGACGACACCAATGTTGATGCTAGGTCAACTGGGAGCGATGTTTCTCTCTTATTTCCTGCAAAAGATGTTCGGACAGGTTGTCTGGACACACCCTCCGAAGCTCAAGTTAGATGATTAAAGTCAACTTGAGAGGTTGCCCCCTTTTAGGAGCTAAAAAAGAGTCTCTATTGCGTGTATGTGCGCACGTACCTTGATTTTGAGTTGGAGGAGGGCTTTTATAGTGTTTGGAACGATGTCACATCTGTGCTGAGATGGCTTCTTGACTTTCGTAGTCATGATGACAGCACAGTTGGTGATAGAGCAATCATCACCCTTTAGGCAACTGACAGGGATTGCTAGTGGGAGTGACTTGATGGTTCACTTGTCACCTCAGTCTATAGGCGGTATGGTGCAGCATATAGCAAGACATCTGAGGAGACAGGGTGACATCCCATATAGCGTGCTCTTGGCATAAGGAGAATGATTGCTCGTGGGAGTGGGTCAGGAAACCTATTCGGAGTGTATTGCGTAGTTTTAGTGGAACACAGCGTAACTGGCTATTGGTACTTCTAATCCGTATTGGATATTCGGATCTGGTTACATTCTTCTAGACAGAGATAAAAGGATGCCACGTGGAGTTAAGGTGGCCTGCCACGTGGTCACACGGGGTAGTCCCTTACAGTAAGGAGCTCTTGTAGATGGTTCCTATCCCTCAGAGTCTTCTCTGTAAGTTTGCCAACAACAGTCACTCTCTTTGCATCATCTAGAAGTCTAAGTTGAGCACTATTTGAGCTGAGTAGGTCTCTGAGAGCTTCATTGTAAATCTCCATGGCAGAGAACTTCAACTTAAATTCTCTATCTCTATGCCTCTTCATGTATATATATATATCTGATATTGCATATTCAGTAATTCCACTCATGGTGTATGTTTTTCCGCTACTTATTTGCCCATATGCAAAAATGCTTGAGTTAAATACTCATGGTGTAGTCAAATACTCTATTAACGTATAAGCAGATGGAAACTGGGACCGTCAGGTAAGCTGAGGCTGTTCTTGTATATAATGGTGTTCACATTGATGCATTCCCAATCTGAGACATGGTACCTTGAATTTTCTTTGACATCCGAAGGCCTCAACCTCACTGAGACTAAAATCTTCTCCTTTTGTCCCTTTGTGTTCCAATGCCCTGGTTCCTCACCACCAATATCCCCCATCTCTTACTCTCCTCTGTTTTCTTCTCAAATCCAATCCCCAATTCACTCAAAGACAATAAACAGAGGCCCTCACGATTTTGTGATAAACAAATGCAAAAGTCCTCCGCCACATTCGAATCTTTAAAATCCCATCAACAAATCAATCACGGTTCAAATTTTAATAATAACATCACCAAATGCAGTAAAGAACTAGATTGTTTAAAGAAATTGTCGGATTTCTCAAACAAAATGCCTTCTGAAACATCTTTGCTATCATTCCCAAATTCCGTAAACAGTGGAGCCAAGTGGTGCTGAGTAATGCGTTTTGAAGACCATAGTGTTGTGTAAAGGAATAAATATACCATCAGAAGACTGGGCACCATTAAACTATGGCAGTAGGTTGAACAGAGCTTCAGTCCTTAATTTCTCCACAAATAATCAGTAGGTTTCAGAATTTTCCAATATCCTATGAGTTAAAGCCATCACATGAAAGACGCAAAGTTAGAAAAACTGCTTATTATTGATGTCTACTACAATTGATTCTATCAAACTAAACAGACAGCAAAGGTTATCACTTTTTAGTCTTCAGAATCCATTTTCATTTGCATCAGTCCCATTAAGTCTTCTTGATGACCTCCACATTGTCAAGAAACCACACCTTTAAATGAATTCAAGAATCACTCAATCTTCCTCGTCAACCCACAGAAACACACCGAGTACATTGGGATTGCCGCACACCTCATCCCTCATACCAACACTTCTATCGTTCTCTCGAAACATGCCCAAGTACACAAAAACTCAAACATCGTACGAGAAAGGAAACATAAAACATAGATGAAAACGTAGTAAACATAGAGAAATGATGAGCATAAAATATCAATCAACATAGACAACTCCATTTCACATGTTAATCCATGGGCTGGACAGGGGGACAATAAGGAATAGGATTTAAACATAAACAGAGTATTGATCAAATTCAGGCACGAGGTCACATATTTCAGCAAACACCAACGACATATAAAGGAATCAAAATCAAAACAGGGCAAACAAGTAAGCAACCAATCTCAACAAAACAATTTGTGGCCCTTTCTGTCCACACCAATCAACAATATATTGAATATTCAGAAATGACCAAATGGAGAAATCAAATATGGGTAAGAACACTAAGAGTAACCAAAAGCATACCTGGACAATCTTGGCTGCAATCGCCCATTTCCCACTCTTGTGTGCTTCCCCTAAAGTTCGTCCAAACCCTGGTTCTTCTTTCTTTTCCCCTTTTTTTGCTTGTCACTCATTCCCCCCTTTCCAATATTCCTCTTTTGTGTATTTGTATCAGCCTTCAAAAACTCAATCTGCTAAAGGAAATCCACTTTCTTTTCTTCCATTTCCCTTCATTTTTTTGAAAATCAGAATACCTCTATTTCCTTTGGAGAATCATTTTCTTCCATACGTATGCAGCCAAGTTGATCTCTTCCCTCCAAAAATATTTTTTCTTGCCTTCTTTTCATGTACATGCCTTTGTGAGAAGTCAATAAACAACGGAGATTTCCTTGGAAAAATAATAAAAATAAAATAAATATAAGTTAGAGATCTTGCAATATATATAATAGAATAAAACAAAACAATACATATATATATATATATAAAGCAAAACTATCAATCCCGTGCAATTTTTTTTTTTTTTTTTAAAAGGATAGGTAAATGTGTGAATATATAAATAAATAGATCAAACACATGTAGGTTGTACAAATTATGTGGGCCATGCAACCATACAAGAAAGTGAGTTAAAAAAGTGCCTAAGTGACCTAGGGCGAACTTAGTGGGCTTAGATAAATCTAAGTGGGCTTAGGTGAGCCTAAATGAGTCTAACCTAAAGTGCATCTCAGTGAAGCCTAATCTAAACTTGAAGGAAAAACCTAAGTCTAAATTAAGGTCGTTAAGAGTCACAATGGGGTTAAATAAGTCGCTCAATCAAAGTCTCCAAGGTGGCTCATAAAAGATAAGCTACATGAGTAATAATAGACCACCAGAGAATTGTTGTAAAGCACCAAATGAACACATAATAGGACATGTACTAGAAAAACAAAATGGAGGGTCTACAGTTATATGTTTGTTGAAGATTAAAATTGAGGTGTTTTTCTTTTCTCTCTCCTACTTTGATTAAACATTTTAAGTTAACTTTTCTCAATTAAAGTTAAAAAATTGTAGTTTTTTATTCATTGCTTCTTCCAAATATATTAATGTATAAATTTTTTAATGATAATGATGATGAAAATTCTTGGCCAAGGTTTGTAGTGTCATGTTCTTATTTTGATATTATTTGAGAAATATAGAGTCATTATTTTTGGAATGATTGATGATATTAACATGATACAAAAGGTATTGGTACATATTTTAAAATAAAAAGTTTCCATAATCATAAAGTAAATAAATGTAGTATTTTAAAATAAAATAAAAAATTTTACTTGAGAAAATAGAGTGACTCCCACTTTGAAGACTCCCTCTTTGAGTTTTTAATGTAAAGTAGTTTGTACTTAAAAATTCAAAGAAAGAAGAAAATATTTAGTTAGGTGGAAACAGTTGTTCATGGTGAATTTCCAACTTATGATTATAATTTGAAAATAACTAGCAAAAGTGACCGTAGAAGTTGGTCTAAGGAAAGAAAAAATTTCCAAGTTGATTTAGTGACTTGACTAGAGCAAAAAAAGACCTCTTATATCATGTATTTTTAGTTCCAGCATCAAAGTATAATAATAAAATATGCATTATTTCTTAGTTTTTCTAGTAAGTCGATGAATTGAGGCATTTTAACATCATAGCGGATAGAACCAAGTAGCTTAAATTAGGATGATCATAAATTGAAATAAGAAATTTAATACATGCCAAAGTCACTCAAAGATAAAAAGTTTTAAAAAATAAAAAATTAAGTGACTAAAGGTTCTTTGGCAATGTTTAAAAAATAAAAAGTTGAGAATATATAGTTTTTAAAAATAGGTTTTGATTGTTTTCAAAAACAAATTTTTGTTACAAAACTAAAATATGGAAAATAGTTCTCATCTCATTCTCCATGAAGGTGACACGCACTTATATACAATGCAAAAGTTTTCAAAGTATTCTTTATATTTTTAATTGTTTATTGGACCACTTTGCAAAAATCTGTTAAAAACACCTCAATTTTTTTTTTTTCTAAAAACTAATTTGTTTTTAAAACCTATTTTCAAAAGAAAAAAATGACCAAGTAGAGTTTTTAAATTAAAAAACAATTTCCTATTCTAAAGCACAAAAATTTTTCTTAATAAACCTTAGGGCTTTTATGAGAGAACAATTCTAAGAAAAGCTGAAGTTCTATATATGAGAGAAATAACATGACAATATTTTCATTAATTTCAAAAAGCCTCTTCAATTAGTTGAGTGCATAGAAAATTGGAGCAACATTTTAAATGTAGAAAGTATAAAAGTAAAAGTTGACCTGCTACTTTAAAAAGAGAAACTTCTAATTTCACAACAACAAAATATTCACTTAGCTTTAGCAAGTCCATCACATTCTAGCCATTTTTACTGGTGTTATCATGTAGATCTTTTTACATATCTCCATGATTGTTAAAAGTATCACAAACTTCCTAAAATCCTACAATGAATTCAACAACAATGTTAACATAGAGTTAAAGGTTATTTACATCTTGAATGTGTTGTCATCACTACTGCCATTAGTAGAGTAATAATCATATTCGTTTTAGGATATTCTCCAAGAGTTAAGACTAATATCCCATGCAATTCTCAGGAAAAAAAAAAAGCATTACTATTAGGATCTTTAGTTTATAGAATCTTGAGGATGAATAAATCCTATTTATAGATGACAAAAATGAATTTACAAACCTAACCAATTACCTAACTTATCATCCTCAACTTTCTTCTAGTTATAGAATTTATTGGTAATACAATGGAAGCTGCATCATCCCCCAAATCAGCCAATTCGTCAGCTAATTGCTGATGTAGTGAGTTATTCATATAGTTGGCAGCTGCAACCCTCAACTGTTTTCCACTGCTAAAGGCAATAATTTCATCTTCTGAATTGCCATCCAAACTGATATGCTTGAAAGCAACTTTGTCTTTGATTCCTGTAGCTTCCACCTCACTAGATTGGGTGTGTCTATCCATAAGAACCAAAGTTCAGAGGCTAGCCCCCATAAACGAAAAAACCAGCTTCAATAATGAGTTTCCACTTTCAGAATTGTCTAAATGATATTTTCAGCATTCTGAAGATAAACAAAAAATTTTGTAAGTTATTATGTTACCAGCATTAAGGGATTTAAAATAATAAATTTTGTAAGTACCTGTTGGTGACATCTCTAGTAACAACATTGCCATAGGGATCATCAATAACTAACCCCCTCATTCGAAGTGGTTGAATGCTTCCTATCCCATTTTGGAAGGAGTCTCCTAGCTAGTTTTCCTATATCGAAAAGACGGACCAAGTGAGATAACAGTGGAAAGCAAAAGGAAAACAAAAAGATGGTTGCCATTCAAGGCAATGTGAACAGCTTTTTAACACATTGTTGTAACCATGAATTCATGGGATAACAATCCATACATACTTACATTCCAAATAGCAGGACCAAACAAATAAAAAATAAATGAAATATGCAATTTTGACTTTTCTCACCTTAGAGATAATTATGCTTTGTGAAAAGATTGCAACCTCCGAGCCTATTTACTCCATAAGTTGGCTCACAATTTTAAGGAGAAGTCTACAATAATCATAACCATAAAACTGAGGATATGAAAAATTCTTTGGAACCATCCGGTTGGAAAGAACCGGTAAAGCTACTAGAATTCAAGATAAAAACCAGCAGAAGCATCAGGAATAGTTAACCATATACCATTGTAACCTGAGTACAAGCTCCACAGAAATACAAAGAACAACTCAACTTGCGTGGCCTGGAATGTTTTTCTTTTTCTTCATCCTCTTCCATAATGGACTTGAGACTATCATGTGAAGCTTTGCTGTCCCATCCACTTGACAAACAGAAATGTTATAAATATATTATAACACACTTTCCATTTCCATTTAGTATGGTTGTTTTCAACCCTTTAAATAACTTGTGAAAATAAAAATCAAACCCAACTGAGAAGAAGCAGATGTGATGAAGCTCGACAGTCTAGGGACTTGAGAAGGAAGAAAAAAAATAAAATAAAACTGATTACCCATTAAATCAGCTACAGAGATATTGTCCAATAGGCATTCCAAGCTCAACAGTCTACAAAGTTCTTTTCTCCTTTTTTTGTTCAATTTTTTTCCCCCTGAGGTGCATGCTTCTATTGTCACCAGGTAGGAAAAAAAAAAAAAAAAGAAAAAAAAAAGGAGATAAAATGAACCAACCTTGGAGTGATTTAGATGTGCTTCACCAAGCAACTCTAGCTCTTGACCCATAAACATGTAATGGAAAATTTCCAATAAAAGCAGGTTGTCTTGACAGAGATAGTTGCAAGAACACCAACATTCTGGGAATATCAACTCTCATGGAATCAGTCTCTCGGGGAGAAAATTAGACTGGCATGCTCTCCCCAGCCTTGTGCTGCAACGGGATGTCTTGAATAGCTAAAATGTTCCGAAGCAAAGTAAGCACAAGCTGGACCAATTTCCAGTCGTCCTCTGTGAATGCTTGGCTGTGTGGCATAGGATTAGTCATAAAACCAACGCATATAAACAAAACAATGATACAAAGCACCTAAAATAAAAAATGAACAGAAACGTAAGCCCTGGACCATAAGAAAATGTTGCAGAATTCAACCGCATGAACAATTAGCATGCACAATTACATCATGCTAATTACATTAGTATTGTGTTCAAGAATGGTTGGTAAATGTTCGTTTTCTGAATGAGCATGTTAATGTTTTATGATAACCAGTCACCTTTCTAGAACTGATCAAACCTCAATATGTAGTCATCTCCGTTAGAATTATAAGTTGATCAAACCTCAACATGTTCCCAAATATAAAGGCTTTTACACATCTGATTGCTGCTCCAAAAACACATTTCTGCAAGCATTATCTGTTGTGTCCTATGAAGTATAGAGCTTCTTTTCTCCTGTTATCTGTTGTGGAATATCAATGGATGAAGCCTCAATAGCCATTGTGAGAAACACCAAAACCTACGCTGCAATATAGAAAGAACAATTAAGAAATAAAACCCATCCTAGACACTTCCTGCACACACATGTAGTGAAGTATATATAAAGAATCCCTTACCAGCATTTAACACCAAGTTGGGATCTTCTTTGTAATGTTCCACTTGCATACTTGTTTGAACACTGGTCTTCACTGTGGATCTCAATGAATCGTAACAAAAAGGAATAAAAAGGACATGAAATGTGATAAAACCTATGTTTCATGGGTCTTAGGTGTGTATGTCGGATGCGGGTATGTAAGTGTTTGATTCTTCACAACTCAAAGTTTAGGAGACTCGACTAAAGATCCAAAAAAACTGGGTACTGGGATATGACATATAAAAGAAAAATCAATTAAAAATAAATTATATGTAAAAACATTCTATTAAAAGCTCATATTTTCCCCCTCTAATCCATGTTTTTTCTTCTTATCGCTAAACATTTTTACAAAAATTCACTTTTTAGCTAACTCTTCTTTTTCCTTCATGTAAATATTACTAGAAAATTTGAAAGATCCAACAAGGATCTCATACCTACACCCATATTATGTCATGTCAACTTTTTGATTTCCCACACATTCATTTCCCGATAACTGAAAAAAATATAATAATGTCAAAATTTTCGTTACACTTTCCCAATTTTTTCAAAAAACCAAACATTAGATAATACATTTCAAATTCCCAATTATCTGCATTTTGTCTCACAATTGGTCATCAAAAATCTATTTAAAATTTTGTTTTCTTCTAACCAGCTGTCTCATTGTATTACAATAGCTTCCATGCTTGGGCACCAAACAAACAGAGTGTTCTGTTTTAGTTCTTAGTCTTACCATGTCTCATTTCATGCTATGGTTTTATATTGTAGCATAGCACCATAGGAAAAATAGACTTTGTTTTTGAGCAAAAGAAAATATTTTTCTAAAGATAAGATTTTCTACAATTGCACCACAAAGGACTTGATATCTTTCTCTAATATATTTGATTCTATGAAGGGAATAACAAACCAAAACACAAAATACCAAATCAATTATGGAACACCAAAATACCAAGCCTTACATATGATATGGAGGAAATAATATGTTTAAAGGGCTTGAAGCACAACATAACATAAGAAACTAACTTAATACATGCCAAAGTTACTTATAAGAAGACAAACTCAATAGACACAAATGCTCTTACACTCAGGTTGTCCCATACTGTATAAATCCATTACTCACAAGCATATATTGCCTACTAATCCTTGAAATGCAACCCAATTGAAGTTCTGCAAGACAAAGATGAAATAATATTCATCAATTTGAAAAACTGTCTTCAATAGTTGCAAAGTAACTTTTCTTCATTAATATGAAGGAAAGTCCTTAGCATGTTATTTACAATTAAACCTTGAATATTCATAAAAATAAGTAAAGCAAAAATATAAGCATAAGCAAGATAGGAAAAAATAGTGATAATTATAATTCTTCAACTATGATTCTCAAGCCACAACATTAATCCATACACGATGAGAGCTAAAAAAAGCGGTGTTGTTACGACTAGTATAATAAAATCTTCTAGTCTTCCTTAGCTATAGTTAAATTTCACCTCTAATCCAACAAAAGTATGATCTTTGTATTTGCAAAATCTTATTTTATCTCAATATATTGTGGAGAATAAGTTAATTAATAGAAGAGGAATTGAGAAATAATAAAAAGTGACTACTAATGTAATACATTTTATTAAAAAAACTAAGGAGAGTATTTGAGAAGTCTTACCATTTAACTTTGGAAACTCCTCCGTAGTCTATTCATATTTATGTTGTTGTCATGTAGAACCGATCTTTTATCTTATCCAAGAACTGGAAATAGGCATATCTCCATGAACTATTGAGTAGTAAAGTGCCACAAACTCCCCAAAATCCGATGATGAATCCAAGAACAATACTTCCAGAAAACCATATCTTATTTGTGTCATCTTGAATGTTGTCTCTGTTACTTGGACCAATGAAGGAGGCTTCCCCAGTTTCATCTCCTAGACACTTTTTCAAAAGTGGAGGCCCACAAAGTCTAGGATTTCCTTGGTATGTGGAGGCACTGAAGCTTTGTAATTGAGTGCCTGATGGAATTTTACCTGATAAGTTGTTATTTGATAGGTCTAAAACACTTAGATCAGCTATTTGAGAAAGACTAGAAGGAATTCTTCCATGAAGCTGGTTTTGAGATAGATCAAGAAAATCCAAAGATTTCAATTGACCAATCATAGAAGGAATAGATCCAGTCAAATTGTTTCTTGATAAGTTCAATGACACCAATTCTACCAAATCAGTTACCTCTACAGGAATTTTTCCAATTAATTTGTTGTTTGAAAAATCAATGCTCCTTATAAGCCCAAGAGTTTTCTTGTACTCTAACTCTTTTCCTTTCCATTGAATCAATGTATCATCAATATAGGAGAAATCCCAACCCGAATGAAACTGTCTTTCGTTATAAGCAATGACCAAACTCCCTTTCTGAGTTAAAGCAATTAAATCGTTGAGACATTTTGGTATAGTACCAAATAGATTGTTGCTTGAGAGGTCCAACATTTGAATCTTTTTTAGTTGACATAGATTTAAAGGTATGTTTCCATTAAATTCATTGGATCTTAGGTTGAGAACAATCAAACTTGATAGGCTTCCCATCCATGCAGGTACGTTTCCGGATAATTTATTTCTTCCAAAATCTACAAGATGCAAATCTTTGCAGTTCTTTAAGGACAAAGGCAATGCTCCAGCCAAACTATTGTTGCGTAAATGCAATGTTTGAATCTGATGTAACAAGCCGATTGAATTTTTAATTTTCCCAGAAAAATTATTATTTGCCAAATTAAGAACAATTAAATCTTTCCACTGGCCCCAACAATTGGGTAGTTCTCCTGACAATCGATTATTTGAGAGGTCAAGATGAGACAAACCCCAACCAGACTGATTATTAGTCCTGCACGATAAAGAAATTGACCCTGAAAACAAGTTCTTGGAGAGAACCAACCATCCAGCATTGAAAACAGATTGTGGTATTGAGCCTTCTAAGCAATTTGAACTCATATCCATTCTCAAATAAGATGTTGCTTGTAAATTGGGCAAAGTGCCTGAGATGTGATTGTTGGAAATGTTTAACCATGCTAAATGTGAAGTAAAATTCCAAAACCAATTGGGAACGACATCTGAAATTCCAGAAGCAGAGATATCAAGATCTAGCAGACCTTTTTGAGAGTGTAGCCAATTGGGAAAACGTGGGCCTAATTTGCAAGAGGGCAACATTATATATAGGGCTTGAAACTGGGGAACTTGCTCAAGGCTTATGTTGAATGTAAGGGAGTTGAAAGATAAGTCCAAGTAAAACAGTTTGGAGAGACCAAAAAGGTGATTTGCCGACACGGTACCTTGCAATGAATTTGAAGGAATGGACAACACTTCAAGTTGAGCTAGTTGTCCAATACTTTCAGGTAAAGTTCCATTTAGTTGATTGAATCCAAGACTTAACTCTCTCAACTGTGAAAATCCAAAAAGATGAGGACATGACCCTCTGAGTTGATTATGAGATAAATCTAAACCCTCTAATGTGTTATTAGAGCAGGCCAGAAAATCTTTTTCCAGCAGTCCAGTGAGATTGTTGCTAGTCAAGAATAATGTCTGTAAATTACATAAATCTCTCAAGGATTTTGGAATCTCACCTTCAAGTTGATTCCAAGAGAGATGAAGATATGCCAGAGCAGTCATGTTTCCAAAAGCATCCGGAATTGAACCCTGGAGATGATTATAAGAGAGGCCAAGATGAACAAAGCTGGTACTCAAGGATTTCGGAATCTCACCTTCGAGTTGATTCGAAGAGAGATCTAGATATGCCAGAGTAGTCATGTTTCCAAAAGCATCAAGAATTGAACCATGCAGCTGGTTCCAAGAAAGATCCAAATGAACAAAGCTGGTACTCAAGGATTTCGGAATCTCACCTTCAAGGTGATTGGAAGAGAGATCAAGATATGCCAGAGTAGTCATGTTTCCAAAAACATCTGGAATTGAACCATGCAGCAAGTTCCAAGAAAGGTCCAAATGAACAACGCTGGTACTCAAGGATTTCGGAATCTCACCTTTAAGTTGATTGGAGGAGAGATCAAGATATGCCAGAGTAGTCATGTTTCCAAAAGCATCTGGAATTGAACCATGTAGCTGGTTCCCAGAAAGATCCAAATGAACGAAACTGACACTAAAGAACTTCGGAATCTCACCTTCAAGTTCATTCCGAGAGAGAACAAAAGATTCCAGAAAAACCATGTTCGTAAATGCATCCGGAAATGAACCATTTAGATGGTTATAAGAGAGGTCAAGATGAAGAAGGCTACTACTGAAGTTGAACAACCATGGGTATATTGAAGAAGTGAGACCATTCCTGGAGAGATCAAGCACAGCAAGAGAAGTAGAAGAATTAGTATGGGAAATGAATATTGTTGGAATAATCCAAGGAAGCTGAGTATGGCTCAAGTATAACTCAGTTAGGGAAGGCATTTTATTAATTGCTTGTGGCCAATGGATTGCTTTACTAAGATCAACCCCACTCAAGTCAAGGTGTGTTAACAAAGGAAGACGAGAAAGCCAGTCAAGGTTTCCACAGGTCATTCCCAAATTATAGGCGAGATCAAGGGATTGCAAGTTGGAAAGATTTCCGAGTTGAGTGGGAAGAACTCCTGTAAAATTGGGAAAAGAGAGAATTAATTGAGATTTTTTATTCTGCTGGGACAAACTGATGAATTGTCACAAGGTATATAATTACCTTCAAACCGATTGAAGCTAAGGTTCAAATGCTTCAAGTGCTGCAACTCTGCCAGTGAAGGGTCAATCTTACCTCCCAAATATCGGACAAAATCCGTTCCATGAAGATCAAGGCTGATCACATGACCCGTCTGGTTGTTACACTCCACTCCTCTCCATTTGCAACAATCTCTTTTGTCTTCCTCATTCCCCCATGAAGAAAGAACTCTATAGTCATGGACAAGGCCTTGTTTGAAGTGAAGGAGAGCCTGTCTCTCCCTCTCTGTGCACCCAACTTTAGCATCACCCACCATCAAACTGGATCCCAACCCAGCTTTGAAACACAGCAAAAGCAGGAAAAAGCCAAGAAAACGTTGAAAGGGCCTTCCACCCATCTTCAACACAAACCAACAATACTTTGGAATAACAAGGATTAGCAAGTTTTGGATTTTGGTTTCTGAGCAAACTAGCCATTGACTTTTATACTATTCCAGCAACACGTGGAGCATGGGGCCCAAAAGGCAAGAAAAGCCATCGACTAATGTTCCTTCTTTTTAACAGATATGGGTAACGTTTACTCGATCATGACTAAAAATATTAAAAAGAAAAACAAATATATATTATTTTTAAGTTTATAAAAGTACTATTTTTTATTTTTGTGTACATAATATTTTGAGTAAATATTTTGTTTACATTGTTATTTTTATCATTAGAAAAAAAAAATAATGTTTTAAAAAAATTATTTTAATATTCATTTAAAAATTAAAATTAGAGAAGTTGTTATAAGTTTAATTTCACTAACCTCCCCTAAAGTTTGGACCAAATACACCTAGTTACCATTAATTTGAGAATTCATCAAATACTTCTCTTATCTTTATTATTTATTATTTTCACACACTTCCACTTTATTAAAAATAAGGGAAGTTTTGCACGAAAATTTAAATTAATAATAGTTAAGTGTATTTAGTTCAATGAGTAAAATTTATCTAATTTTTATACAATGCAAAAAAAAAGAAAAAAAATATAAATTAATAAAAAGGAATATATAAAGTACAAAGATACTTTTAGAACCAAGAATAGGTCTCTACTTAAGAGTATATAGGGTATATGGGGTATTTAAGGGTGTATGGGCCGGCTAGGGTTGCATTTGTTAAAGAAAATACTATAGCCAATTGCCTAGGCACTTTAAAATTTATATCTAAGAAATTTCTTAGATATTGGTATTAATTCATCTTTTGAAAAGAAACATGTATTGAAGTAGAAGTCTTCCAAGACGTTGATACTTGTCAACTTTCCAAGTGTTTTTAATGATTTTCCATTCACACCAAGTCCTATCAAGAGAAGTTGCACCATGTCCTAGCAAGACAATTGAATTCGAGTCTTTATTTTGTATTTTACATAATGTCAAGTCTAGTCTTAGCAAAGATAATATTATTGATTATTATTGTTGTTATTATTGTTGTTATTGTTATTATAAAAGTGGTGGTTAAGTGGCATCATGGGGCCATTATATATTGATAAAAGAATTTAACGTAATGTCAATTAGAGTTAAGTCATATGCTATATTGAACTCATTTAGAGAAGTTACTCTTAGCTAGCATAAATATGGGCTCCAAAAAAATTTAGTGTAATGTCCATCGGAGTAAAGTGATCATCTATCATTGGACCCATCTAAAGAGGCTATTTTTAACTAGCATAAATATGAACCCTAAAAAAATTTAAAATAATGTCTATTGGAGTCAAGTCATCCACTATATTGGACACATCTAAAGAGGTTGCTTCTAGCTAGCATAAATATGGGCTTCAAAAAATTTAATGTATTGTCTATTGGAGTCAAGTCATCCACTATATTGACCCATCTAAAGAGGTTTCTTCTAACTAACATAAATATGGGCTCCAAAACAATTTAATGTAATGTCCATTGGAGTAAAGTGATCATCTACAATTGGACCCATCTAGAGAGATTACTTTTTAGCTAGCATAAATATGGGCCCCAAAATATTTAATATAATATCTATTTGAGTTAAGTCATCCACTATATTGGACCATCTAAAGAGGTTGCTTCTAGCTAGCATAAATATGGGCTCCAAAATATTTAATGTAATGCATCCACTATATTGACTCATCTAAAGAGGTTTCTTCTAGCTAACATAAATATGAAACCTAGCTAACATAAATATGGGCTCCAAAAAATTTAATGTAATGCATCCACTATATTGACCCATTTAAAGAGGTTTCTTCTAGTTAACATAAACATAGGCTCCAAGAAAATTAATTTAATGTCTATTGTAGCCAAGTCATCCAAGATATTGGACTCATTTAAAGAGGTTGCTTTTAGCTAGCATAAATATGGGCTCCAAAAAAATTTATTGTATTGTCTATTGGAGTTAAGTCATCAACTATATTGAACTCATCTAGGGAGGTTGTTTTTAGCTAGCATAAATATGGATTGGAGCCCACTAGTCCAATTTTTTCAAAATCACATTGAATTTATATATATAGAGAAAATTCCTTACCTACCCTTATCAATGATTAATCATTCAAGGAATAATTTGAATTTTTTAATAAATAAGAATTTTTTTCCCATCTACCAACTAAATGTTGAATGGTCTTTTTCCTTAATCAATAAGAAATCTAACTTAAGATACCTACAATGTACTTCATGTTCATAAATTTAAAGTAGACATATCATTATTTATCTTAATAGAATTTCTATTTATTAGAAAGTCAATCTATCAATATCTAAACAAACTAGGAGAAAAATAAAAAATTCTCTATGGAATTTAATTTTCTAATAAGCACTAAATTTTGATTATTACTTTTTATTTTCTATCACATATGATGCTAGTTCTAATTAACTTCATTTTTTCAAATACCACATGCATTAAGTTTTTGTGTCAAAAATCCATATGGCTAGTTGTACAACAAAGAGGAAAATCATCTAGTGAAAACATTTTTTTTTTTATTTTATAAAGGATGAATTGATTGCATCAAGCATACAATGTTGTATGGTAATGGCTTGATTGGTTATCCTAGGTTATATAGTAAATATACAGATCGACTAGTACACAACACTCACATTTAAACTATAAAAAATAATAACAAACTTTTAATGTTTTGCAAAGTACTTTTAGCTCATTTTTTGAATTAAAAAATTTTCTTAATTATAGTGATAAAAATATGACATTACTAAAAGTCTCAAATACTTTTACAAGTAACCAAAATTTTAAAAAACATGATGAGTAAACTTGAAATTTTTTTGTGAATATTGGATTTTGCAAGGTATGATACTATTGCATATAAAAAAAATATTAATAATAATAAAGTGTTGTGACTAAAGTTATATCTTTGTTGGAAATTAAATTGAGATCTTGTTTTTTTTTTCTTTTTTTTTTTTCCTAGTTTGTTTAACTATTAGAATGTAGATTTATTTGGCTTAATTAAAGTTGAAATATTATAATTTTTTATTCGTTCCTTTGTCAAAATATATGTTGATGATAAAGACTATGAAAATTTGGCCGTATTTTGTGGTGTCATGTTTATATGTTGATTTTTAGGATCGAATCCATGTTATTAACAAAATGTGTAAAAGATTTGCACTAATTTTAAAAGCTAGAAAAAGTTTTTATATTCATAATTAAGGTAAATAAATGTGATTTTGAAAATAAAATAAAATCCTATTAAAGAGAATAAAGTTGCATCTCCTTTGAATTTCTTAACATGAAGTAGCATATAATCATCCAATGATAAATCCTTAAAAATTCAAGAGGACGAAGAAACCATCCAATATTTTATTTAGATGGAAACGATTATTTACAACAAAATTTCAACTTATTATAAATGTATGTAGCTAGTAAAAGTTAGTCTAAAAATCCAAGTCGATTTATTGACTATACTTGAAAAATTAAGATGTAATAAAAAAATATTATAACATAGATTTTTAAGTCATCTGTTAGAATTGAAGACAAAGTACAATAATAAAGGGTTCATTATTTCTTAGATTTTTTAAGTCAAGTCAATGAATTAAGACATTATAAGATCTAAGTGGAAGATGTTATACAAACAAGAGTAACTATCTATTATATTTCTTTTTAGCTCTATTTAATTATTTTAACATACAGAAGAACCATAACAAATTCATCAGATGATTTTACTCTTCATTGTATGATCAACCACATGAAGTCTAGACTAAAGAAAGAAAATTAATGTAATTTATATTGGAATCAAGTCATCCACTATATCAAATCATCTCTAGAAGTTGCTTTATGCTAGCATAGCAGTTGGCTAGAGTTGACTATGCGAAAAAGCACCTTGAATTTATATAAACCAAAAAAAAATCCTTAGCCCATCTTTATCAATGATTCATCATCTAAAAAAATAATTTGTAATAAATAGAGATTTTTAATGTCCAACAAAATATTAAATGGTCTTTTTCATTAATCCTTAAAAAAAATCTATTTCTACAATGTACTTCAAGTTAACACATTCAATGTAGACAATGTTTATTTATTTATTTATTTATATTTATTAGAAGATATTTTTTTATTATATAAACTCTTTATAATTTTGAGAATTAACAAAGTGTATAAACATTTTATAATTTTGAAGATTAGTAATAATCTCTTTTATTATTTATTAATAGTATTTCTGAATCACTACCTAAGACATCTTTAAAAGAGAAATAATAAAAAAGATATTATAATATTTCAAATTGAATTAACAAGTCAATCTATCAATAGCTTAACAATGTATGAAAAAAATAAAATATTTTATGACAATTATAATTTTTCAACATAAATCATATTTTGTTTTCTTTCACATGTAGTGCTAGGTCTAATATCATAAATTGTTAGACCCAAAATGCACAATTTTTTTAGTGTAGAGACGGGCTCCATATTGTCACTTGTGCAACCAAGGGTGAAATCAACTAGTGAATGTGCTTTGGTTCTTCTTTACAATAGAATAAGTAGAAATGAAAGGGAAAAGAAAATTAATAAAATTAAAAGAAATGAATAATTGAGATAAGCATGTCACATAGCAACGGTCTAGTCAACCATCATAGGTTATACTACAAATATGTGAACTAGCAAACATATAACACTCACATTTAAACTAAAAGAGATAATTATAAACTTTTTATATTTTGCAAAGTACTTTGGGTTCTTTTTTTAATCGGCCAAAACTTTTAGTTAATAGTTACAAAAATATGACATTATTAGAAGTCTTAAATATTTTATGAGTGATTAGAATTTTAAAAGATGTGATAAGAAGACTTGAAAGTTTTTGCGAGTTTAAAGTCTTCAAAGGTATGGTGATTAGAACTAATATTGCATGTCAAATAAACAAAGGAAAATAAAAGAAGAAGAAGAAGAAATAACTAAGTGTAATGACTAAAGTCATATCTTAATTTGTTGGAAAATTAAAATTGAGATGTCGTCTTTGTCTTTCTCCAACTTTGTTTAAATATTAATTGATTAACTTAATAGTTGAAATATTATAATTCATTATTCATCCCTTAATCAAAATATCTTAAATTGTAAATAAAGTTAGATCCACTTTAAATTTTTTAACATGAAATAGTTTATACTTAAAAATTCAAAGGAAGAAAAAACAATCCAATATTTAGTTAGACGGAAATAATTATATATGATAAATTTTCAACTTATCATAATTTGAAAATAACTAAAAAATGCAATCATAGAAGTAGGTTTAAAAATAAATAAATAAATAATGCTTCCAATTCGATTTATTGACTTAGACTTAAGAAAGGAAAACCTCCTATACATGGATTTTTAAGTTATTTGTTACAAAACAAAGTACAATAGCAAAAGGTTCATTATTTCTTAACTTTTGAAGTCAAGTCAATCAATTGAAACATCACAATATACATGCATTTTTAAGTTACTTATTAAAAGACAAAGCAAGGTAATAAAAGGTTCATTATTCTTATCTTTTGAAGTCAAGTCAATGAATGGAGACATCACAACATCAAGAAGAGTATGGACAAAAAAAAAAAAAAAAAACAACCCTTAAATAAAGATAACAAATATGCAATCTAGATTAGGATGATTATCAAACAAAACAAGAAACTTGATATACATCAAAGTCATTTAAAGATAACAATTTGATTAAATAAAATACTGAAGGCGTAAATATTTTTAGCAATATTTTAAACAATAATTTTCAAAAATAGCTTTTTAAAACAAGGTTGAATTATTTTTAAGAACAAAATTTTATTTAGAAATTAACACATATAAAACAATTTTCTTAGTTTATTGTTCATGAAACTCACATGCACAAATCTACCATCATAAACATTCTTCATGTTTTCGATTTTTTCTTGAAATATTCTACAAAAATGTTTAAAAGCATTTGTTCTAAAAAATAACTTATTTTCAAAACAAATTTTCACAAACCAATTTTAGTAAAAAATCACCAAATATAATTTTTAAGGTAGAAATCAGTTGTCCATTATAAAAAATAAAAAACCCATTTTCAAGAAAAAAATCTTTAAGAGATGTTATTTGAAGTAAGCACTTACAAAGAAACAAACCTAGCCAATTATCATACTTACTCATCATCCTCAAAATTGATTATCATCCTCAACTCTCTTTTAGTTGTAGAATTTATTGGTAAATGCACTAGAAGCTATATCATCCCCAAATTAGCCAACTCATCAGCCACTTGTTGATGTGGTGAGATGTCTCTATTGTTGACAGATGCAACTCCTAACTGTTTTTTATTGCTAAAGGCAATAATTTCAGCATCTTCTAAATCGTCATCCAAGTTGAATGCTTGAAAGCAACACAATCTTCAATTCCTATAATTTCCAACTCATTGGATAGGGTGCGTCCATCCCAAAGAATCAAAGTTGAGATATTTAGGCCCCACAAAGAACAAAAACTCAGGTTCAATAATAAGTTGTAATTATGTACGAATTCTTCCTCAAAATATTTATTCTGTGCAAATATATCATCATCACTTTTGATATACAGGCTCATGAGAGATCACAACATCAGTTTCATCCTCCCCAAGTGCATCTGCTATACTTTTGTGCATCCATCCATTGCCTTGTGTTGAGCCAATTTCTCCAAGCCTTGAAATATTTCTCCATTTTCCACTTTCTTTCTACAGACTTCCAAGTTCATGCAATAAAGATTGGGAAGTGATGTAATGACATTCTCTACCGGTTTTCCAGAAGAGAACTTCCACAAAAAGAAGGGGTTGACTTTTCATTTTCTAACCAAATTTGTCAGAAAACAAACAATATTTTCATAATCCTTCCATGGACATGACTTCTGCTCACACAGGATATTGTGGAATATGGTGAGGAGTGATAACTGCAAAATTTGGTCAAACAAAATATGTACATATAAATGTTTGTTGAGTTCTAACCTGGTATGACATTGGAGAGAGCTCCAAATCTTCACAGATCTTCTGCAAAATGCATAGTGTCCTGGTTGAATTGTTCTTATAAAATTTAAGCAGCCAACATATATTTTGGATAACATGCTTATTTGCAAAAGCAGAAACCAAGGCAGGCACCTTAATATCAATTTTATCAAGCACAGCTGCCTGCTCATCACCCCAAGAATCATCAGTTCCATAATGAAGATCATTAGTATTGTGTTTGGCCTTCCTGACATCCATACGTGGCAGACTGCCTCCAAGGCTTCCTGTCCCACGCACAGGTATTTCGGGCCCAATCTGTACGAATCCTCCTTGTTTCCCATCAGAAATAGAATTTTCTAAGCTTCTTGCTGTGACATGTTCAGATCTGCGGACTGTCCACAATTGGAGACACCAATTTCATTCTGAATGACAGCATGATCTCAATGCTCTTCTTCATTTTCATTCTTGTCACTCAATGTTTTCTTCTTTCTCCCCTTTCTTGATTTTCTAGAAACCTAATCACAAAAGAATTTACAAGAAATATATGTAGATCAGCATAACAAAAACATACCCTACTTTGACAATCCACCGTCTTAGAGATATAGCATAATACATTATACTGATTTTAGATCAACTCAACAATGCCTTAAACTCAAATTACTGAGGATTTCTTGTTCATAAAGCGACAATATTTTTACCCTGGTCATCTACCTACCACAACCTCCTTTCTCCAAGCATGGGACCAGATAATTAGGGAATCTCAGGTGTGTGTGTGTGTCTGTCACGTTCTAAGTTAATGGCATGATCCTGTCCCCTCCCTTGCCCTCGAGCTATGTTGCTAAGGCAAAATATGAGCAGAATTGAAAGAATTTGGAAAGCAGATAACAAAGACAAGTTTTTGGAAGTTTTTCATCTGATGGTTTTATTGCTCAAGAATAAGGAAATTTATAATTTAACAGACTCAACAACTTAGAGATTAAACAGCAACAATTACCAAAAAATAGCTCATGTTACCCACTCTCTAGCCCACTACTGCTAGTTATTTGAACTAACTCAATAAACCAAAATATCTGAAATAAATAAATTAAAATTGCTGCACATGACAGTGTCTATGTGTCAGAGAGAGAGAGAGAAAGAGTGAGAGAGAGAGATAGAGAGGAAAAGGGTGGCACCAGAACTGCTTCAAGCAATGGTTTCCAGTACTCTTTCAGTCTCTCCTACTCAACATAAAGGGATGATATTGTTTCTCCTATATGGGTGAGAACCCCCAAATTTTCACCGACTTACCAGAGTCTAGCATAAGCCATTAAAACCTGATTCAGGGGGCTCTGCAAGATCTCATAAGAGGAGTTGAAGATGTTTATCCTATCAACACTCCCCCACAAGGGTGAGCAGAGCTGGAACTGTTCCAGGTCTAGATAGGCTCAATTGCAAAGTATGGAAGGGAATGTAGGAACGGCAGCAGGTTCCATTAGAGATATAGAAGCAAAAAGCCCAACAAATACAGATGTTTAGTCGCTATGACTACAGTATAGGTAAAGGTATATGCATTGCCTGACAAGTTGACTTCATAAACCTAATTTTTTAATAAAAAAATTACTGAAGGAAATCAATGATCATTTTACTTTAATATTGTTTACTTTGAGTTTATGAATGTATATACACATTTATACAGTAGTTAGTATTTTGTATTAACAAACGAAAAGATGTACTCAACCCACTTTTATCGGCAAAGATCTCTTAGACATTTAATGGTGTTTCCAACATCCATCTGCATGATTTCGGCTAGAATTCATAGGCATATTTTTTCCCCTTATAAACAATAATCTCAAATTAACAGATTCCCCACTCGAGATTAGCCCACAAAAGAAAACATAACTTACCCTTAATGTGCCATGAGCCTGAAGATTCTCCATAAGCTGTACACAACCATATATATCATTTCTACCAAATCTGCAAGATCACTGACCAGAATAATAAGATTAGTCAGGTCAAGATCCTTACACGAAATATTACTTTCTTTCAATGCATTCATAACCACAAAAATGTGGGGCAAGGTTGACTTGATTCATCATGATACCCTATATTGATTAAAATACTTTAAAATAGTTATCAAAATTTCCCATTTTTCTGTTTAATCAAGAATTTCAATGTAGTCATGATACTATATTCTACCATTTACTAGACAATTATTTGTCATTTGATTCTGGGTAATAAACTAAGATTGAGTCCATCATTTATTCTCATGGAACAACAGTTTCAAAAATCTCTCTCAGAGATAAAAATTGAATGGCAGATTCCCCAGCTTTCTGCTGCAATGAGATGTCCTGAATTGCTCAAGGGAATGAGCACAGATAAACTCAGGTTGTTACCTAGTAAGGCAATTGCAAAAAGGCTTCTCGTTAATGAAAGGAATCCCATTTCTAGTTCTGTTTGATCTGCCTATGCCATGGTCTAAATATGGAACTAACTAAATCAGAGGTTTAAGACAAGTGAACCCATGAGAAGGGAAGAAAAACTACATATAAAGTTTGCTTACCATTTCAAATTTTCCAATCAAGAACTGTGTTTCTGCCTGTAATTGAAGACTTTGACCTGATAGATACCCTGTCTGTTGTTAAATATCATCGGATGAAGCCTCAACAGGCATTGTGAGAAACACCCCAACCTTCACTCAATCTGCATATGAAGTACCTCAAGCAATTTGACTCAGTTGGAAATCAAACCTCTCTATTTTACTGCAGCTTTCATGCTTGGGCACCAGAAAAACAGATTGCTCTGTTTTTAGTAGTAGCATATCCCATTTCATACTATGGGTAGTATGACAAAAATAAACCTCTCTATTATACCGAACCATATAATAGCAAAAATAATATGTTTAAAAAGCTCTAAATAGAAGATAACACGAGAAACTTAAAGCCACACTAACAATCAAATAGACAAACTTGATACATGATGAAGTTATTTATTGGATCACAAGCTTTTGCATTCAGACATGCAACTGTCTCACACTTAATACACTTGTTACTCAAAAGCATATATTAGCTATTAATCCTTGAGGTGCAACCCAACTGAAGTTCTGCAATACAAAGATGAAATGATATAATATTCATCAATTTGAAATAATTTCTTTGTTGTTGAGTTACTCTTCTTGATTAGTAAAAAGATGGTTTTAGTACGCTGCATACAATCAGACTTTGAATGTTCGTATGATATTTGAAGACAACTAAAGCAAATTAACTTAAACATTAGTAAAAGAAAAAGTTATAAGTTGAAACAAGATATAAAAATATTGATAATCATAATTCTTCAACTATGATCCTCAACCCATAATATTAATATATACACAATGAATGTTAAATATGCATTGTTGTTATAATGAATATATTAAAATCTGCTAAGCTTGCTCATTTAAATGATTCTTCTATTTGCAAAATCTAAGGTTTCTTTGATATATTATGGAAGGTCAATCAAAGAAAAGAAGAGGGATTTGAACAATAGCATAATGTGTCTACTTTTCATTCTTAATTTTTTGGCTTAGAAATATAAGGTAATGCATTTTACCCAGAAAACTAAAGAAATAATTTGAGAAGTCTTACCATTTAACTTTGGAGGCTCCTCCATAGTCTATTCATGTTTGTTGTTGTTGTCACATACAACCAATCTTTTATCTTGCTTAGGAGCTGGAATTGGGCATATCCCCTTGAACTATTTGAATAGTAAAGTGTCATAAACTCCCCAAAATCTGATAAATCCAAGAACAATACTTCCATTAAAACCATGTATTAGTTGCTTTATTATCGAATGTCCTCTTTGTTACTAGGACCAGTGAAGGATACTTCCCCACATTCAACTTCTGAACTCCCCAAAAAATCATAGTCTCTCTGAGATAAAAATCGACTAGCATGCGGACTCCCCAGCCTTCTACTGCAACGAGATGTCTTGAATGGCTAAAATGTTCTGAAATAAAGTAAGTCCAAGCTGGACCAATTTCCAGTCATCCTCTGTGAACGCTTCCCTGTGTGGCATAAGATTAGTCATAAAAACAAAGCATAAATTGAATGAGGAGAATGCATGAGTGTTCCCAAATACAAAGCCTCTTACACTTCTGATTGCTGCTCCTAAAACACATTTCTGCAAGCATGGTCAAGGTCTCAAACCAAGGTGTTGTTCTGTGTGTCCTGAGAAGTATGGAGCTTCTTTTCTCCTACTCTAAGAGAAGGGTTTTTGACGGTTATCTATTGTGGAATATCAGAGGATGAAGCCTCAATATAGAAAGAACAATTAACAAATAAAACCCATCGTAGACACTTCCTGCATACACATGTGGTGAAGTATATATAGAAAGAATCCTTACCAGCATTTAGCACCAAGTTGTGAATCTTCTTGGTAATGTTCCACTTGCAGATCAAAGTATGTCGACACGGTACATTGGATAAAATTAAAATATTCGGGTGTCATAGGATAAAATAATCAAACCACCACTTTTTGGCTCCCCTTGAAAAAAGGAAAAAAAAAAAAACAACAAAGATGATCCCTTTTTTCCCCATAACCAAAACAATATAAAAATGAGAGAATTTTCATTACACTTCCCCAGTTGTTTCAAACACCAAACATAAGGTAATATATTTCAAATTCCCAGTTAAACTTTGGATTGATGGCAGAAGTCACTTTACAGCTATCTGCATTATGATTCACAAAGAGAAATCAAAGCTCTGTTTTGAATTTTGTTTTATTCTGACCAGATGTCTCTCCGTATTATAATAATTTCCATGCTTGGGCACCAGAAAAACAGAGTGTTCTGTTTCTGCTCTTAGTCTTACCATGTACTATTTCATACTATGGCTTTAGGTGCTAATGGTGTTTGAGCAAAAGAAAACGTTTTTTTTAAGTGAAGTATTTTCTAGCATTGCACCACAAAGGCCTTAATATCTTCCTCTAATATATTTGATTCTATGAAGGAAATGAAAAATTTTAAAACAAATTACTAAATCAATTATAGAGCACCAAAATACCAAGACTTACATATGATATAATGAAAATAATATACTTGAAAAGGTTTTAACAGAGCATTACATAAGAAACTTAAGCCACACCAACTATAAAATAAACAAACTTAATACATGTCAAAGTTATTTATAAGATGACAAGTGCAATAGACACAAATGCTCTTACATTCAGGCTGTCCCACACCGAGTAAACCCATTACTCACAAGCATGTATCACCTGCTCATCCTTGACATGCTACCCAATTGAAGTTCTGCATTACGCAAATGAAATAATACTCATCAATTTGAAAAAACTGTATTCACTAGTTGCAAAGTTACTCTTCTTGATTAATATAAAGGAAAGTACTTAGGTGGTGTTTGTTTTTTTGGCTTTTTGCTGAAAACAATTTGTTTTCAGAATTTAGGTTATTTGTTTTTCTACTTTTTCATGACTTATTATAAACTTTTTACTAAATAGAAAAAGTTAAAATATGTAACTTTTTCTAAATAGAAAAAAAAACATATTGGTTTTTATTTACTTTCAAATACTTAATAGAAATAAAATACTACAAAAACAAACAACCTAATATTTAACACTATTAAACATTAAGATTCTATTTAGAATTAAGTAAAAAAACAAACACCACCTTAGTATACTTCTTACAATTAAACTTCAAATATCCTTAAGGATAATTAAAGCCAAATAATTGAACTTTGGTAAAAGGCAAAATTGTATGCAAAAGCAAGATGGGAAAAAATAGTGATAATTATAATTTGTCAACTACGATTCTCAAGCCATAATATTAATCTATATACAATGAGAGCTAAAAATGTTGTCTTGTTATATCAGATATGTTAAAATATTCTAAGCTTCCTTAGTAGTTAAATTTCACCTCTAATCAAACAAAATATGATATTTCTATTTGAAAAATCTTATTTTATCTCCATATATTGTGGAAGGTAAGTTAACTAATAAAAGAGGGATTTGAGCAACAATATAAAGTGGCTACTAAGGTAATACATTTTATTCAAAAAAATTAAGGAGAGAATTTGAGAAGTCTTACCATTTAGCTTTAGAAACTCCTCCGTAGTCTATTTATATTTGTTGTTGTTGTCATGTGCAACCAGTCTTTTATCTTGTTCAAGGTCTGGAAATAGAAATATCTCCATGAACGGTTGAGTAATAAAGTGCCGCAAACTCCCCAAAATCCAATGATGAATCCAAGAACAATATTTCCATAAAACCATATATCATTTGTATCATCTTGAATATCCTTTTCATTAATAAGACTAGTGAAGGAGACTTCCTTAGTTTCGTCTTCTTGACATTTTTTCAAAAGTGGTGGCCCACAAAGTCCTGGATTTCCATCGTATGTGGAAGCATTAAAACTTTGCAATTGAGTGCCTGATGGAATTTTACCTGATAGGATGTTATCTGATAGGTCTAAAACACTTAGACCTGCTATTTGAGAAAGACTGACAGGGATTCCACCATGAAGCTGATTTTGTGATAGATCAAGAAAATCCAATGATTTCAATTGACCAATCATCAAAGGGATAGATCCAATCAAATTGTTTCTTGATAAGTTCAATGACACCAATTCTACCAAATCAGTTACTTCTATCGGAATTTCTCCATTTAACTTGTTATTCGAAAAATCAATGCTCTTTACAAGTCCAAGAGTTTTCTTATACTCTAGTTCTTTTCCTTTCCATTGAACCACTGTATTGTCAATATAGGATATTGATGAATCAAAAACAAACAATCTTTCTTCATAAGCAATGACCAAACTCCCATTTTGACCCATGGCAGTTAAATTGTTGAGACATTTTGGTATAATTCCAGATAGATTGTTGCTTGAAAGGTCCAACATTTGAACCTTTTTCAATTGACAAAGATTTAAAGGTATGCTTCCATTAAATTCATTGGATCTTAGGTTGACAACGATCAAATCTGATAGGCTTCCTCCTATCCATGCGGGCATTTTTCCTGACAATTTATTTTTTCCCAAATCTATAAGACGCAAATCTCTGCAATTCTTTAAGGACAAAGGCAGTGCTCCAGTTAAACTATTATTACGTAAATGCAATGTTTGCATCTGATATAACATGCCAATCGAATTTTTAATTTTCCCAGAAAAATTATTATTTGCCAAATTAAGAACAATTAAATATTTCCACTGCTCCCAACATTTGGGTAGTTCTCCTGATAGTTGATTATTTGAGAGATCAACATGGAGCAAACCCCAACTAGACTGATTAGTAGTCCCACACGATAAAGAAACTGAGCCTGAAAACATGTTCTTAGAGAGATCCAACCACTGACCATTGAAAACAGATTGTGGTATCGAACCTTTCAAGCAATTTGAACTCATATCCATTCCCAAAGAAGGAGTTGCTTGTAAATTGGGCAAAGTGCCTGAGATGTGATTGTTGGAAATGTTTAACCAAACTAAATTTGAAGTTAAATTCCAAAACCAATTGGGAATGACATCTGAAATTCCAGAAGCAGAGATATCAAGTTCCTGCAAACGTTTTTGAGTTTGAAGCCAATCAGGAAAACGCGGGCCTAATTTGCAAGAGGCCAACTTTATTTCTTGGGCTTGAAACTGGGGAACTTGCTCAAGGCTTATGTTGACTGTTAGGGAGTTGAATGACAAGTCCAAATTCCACAGTTTGGAGAGACCAAAAAGGTGATTTTCCGACACAGTTCCTTGCAAGGAATTTGAACGAATGTTCAACCCTTGAAGTTGAGCTAGTTGTCCAATACTTTCAGGTAAAGTTCCATTTAGTTGATTGAATCCAAGATATAATTCTCTCAACTGTGAAAATCCAGAAAGATCGGGAAATGACCCTTTGAATTGATTTTCAGATAAATATAAACTCTCTAATGTGTTATTGGAGCAGGCCAGAAAATCTTTTTCCAGCGGTCCAGAGAGATTGTTCTGAGACAATAATAATATTTGTAAATTACATAAATCTCTCAAGGATTTCGGAATCTCACCTTCAAGTTGATTCGCAGAGAGATAAAGATGTGCCAGAGCAGTCATGTTTCCCAAAGCATCCGGAATTGATCCATTTAGATGATTAGAAGACAGGTCAAGATATGCAAGAGTAGTCATGTTTCCAAAAGCATCCGGAATTGAACCATGCAGCTGGTTCCAAGAAAGATCCAAATGAGCAAGGCTGATACTAAAGGACTTTGGAATCTCACCTTCAAGTTGATTCAAAGAGAGATCGAGATATGCCAGATTGGTCATGTTTCCAAGAGCATCTAGAATTGAACCATTTAGATCATTACCAAAGAGGTCAAGATGAACAAGGCTGCTACTAAAGTAGAACAACCATGGGTTTATTGAAGAAGTGAGACCATTCAAGGAGAGATCAAGCACAGCAAGAGAAGTAGAAGAATTAGTATGGGAAATGGATATTGTTGGAATAATCCAAGGAAGCTTAGTAAAGCTCAAGTATAACTCAGTTAGGGAAGAAGACATTTTATTAATTGCTTGTGGCCAATGGATTGCTTTACTAAGATCAACCCCACTCAAGTCAAGGTGTGTTAACGAAGGAAGGTGAGAAAGCCACTCAAGGTTCTCACAGCTCATTTCAAAATTATCACTGAGATCAAGGGATTGCAAGTTGGAAAGATTTCCGAGTTGAGTGGGAAGAACTCCTGTAAAATAAGGAAAAGAGAGAATTATATGAGATATCTTATTCTGCTGAGATAAACTGATGAATTTTCACAAGGTATGTATATAATTACCTTCAAACAGGTTGAAGCTAAGGTTCAAATGCTTCAAGTGCTGCAACTCTGACAATGAAGGACCAAGCTGAGATATTCTACCTCCCAAAATTTGGAAATCACCCATTCCATCTTGACCCGTTCCATGAAGATCAAGCATGATCACATGACCCGTCTGGTTGTCACACTCCACTCCTCTCCATTTGCAACAATCTGTTTCGTCTTCCCCATTACCCCAGGAAGAAAGCGTTCCAAAATGATCAACAACACCTTGTTTGAAGTGAAGGAGAGTTTGCCTCTCCCTCTCCATGCACCCCACTTTAGCATCACCCAGCATGAAACTGGATCCCAACCCAGCTTTGAAACACAGCAAAAGCAGAAAAGTACCAAGAAAATGTTGAAAGAGACTTCCACCCATGTTCAACACAAAGCAAGGATACTGTGGAATAACAACGATTTGCAAGTTTTGGTTTTTGATTTCTGATCACACCAGGCATTGACTTATATACCCTTCCCAGCAACATGTTGAGTATTTTATTTAAAGATATGATAACCTTTAATTATGATTAAAAATAAATAACTATTATTATTATTATTATTATTATTATTATTTTCAATTATCTTTAGACATCTTGCATGAAATTCTTATTATCAACATATCTTTCTTCTCAATATCTTTTATTAGTTTGGTACTTGCTCTTACGAACCAATGAAATACTTATAATTTGATACATAATAAATTGTCCATCATTTTTTTTTTACAGATAAATGACTATAATCAATATACCTCTTTTCAATAATTCTGTAAGAGTTAAATCCTTATAAATTGCTTTTATATCTTGACTCACTTCTCCCTTTTAAATAGCAGATATAGAAATTTCTCTTGGATTTATCAGTCTAAGTAGGAGACAATATACCTTGACATTATTGATAATTTTTTTATTTAAAGAATCATCTCATTTCAATTGAAAAAACAAATATATTTTTAAGAATAAATCAAGTTTTGCTTTCTTGTGATTCTTGAATTGTTTTTTTATTGTAGGTTTTTGCATGTTTGAGTCTAATCATGCACAATCTTCTTCAATATCTTTTTAGTGGTTTGAGAGGACTAATTCAAGATTTCCTTGGTTTTATACATCTTATCCAATATCTACTTGTCCTACAAATTCTTTTTCTTCTTGATTTTTATTCTTTAATATAACTTTTTTTTTCATTCCATGATATGAAAAGATTCCCCTTTTGCCTTCTATTTCTATTTCTATTTTTATTATAATTTTTATTTCCTTAAAATTTAAAAGAAGTAATTTGATTGGTATAACCCAAGGTTTCATTTTATATGTATTATAAGTAGCACAAATTCTAGGAAGAACCTAGGTTCTATATTCGATATGGAACGATTTAGTGTTTCTTTATTTATCCCTATCTAATAAAAAATAAAAATAAAAAACCATTTTGATTGGATAATTTGATTTCTTGATCTTGTGTGAGATAAAAAAGACCTTTCTTATCAATTATTTGATAATTATTCGACCCGGTCTTGGTATTTTTATTACTGTTGATACTGGTATTGATCCAGACCTCAATATCGACCTTCTTTCTAAAGCAAAAATGGAGAATTTTCCAATCAAAATATTTTCTATCCGGGTTTTTCTTTATATACTCTATATACATAATATCATCTTCGCCTAGGTAATTATTGATAGGGATACCTTCCAGCATATCAAAAAATTTGCGTTTATGTGTGTTGTAATTATAAGAAATATCTTGGTTATTATTTACTTGTAATGGTGATCCATAAATATATGAGTCATTCTTATCTTCATAATTAATATATTTATATGATAAAAGGTCATATTTATTATTATTATTATTATTATTATTATTATTATTATAAAGTGGTGGTTGAGTGGGAATATGAAAAATAAAGGATTATTAGTCAAGTCATCCTCTATATTGGATCTAGTCATCATCTGTATTGGATCCATCCATGGAGGAAAATATCGGGATATATCGGCGATATATCGCCGATATATCTTGTATCGGGAGGCGGCGACACGACATTTTGAGGAGAAAAATCGAGGAGAGATATTTCCGTAAATATCGCCAAAATATCGGCGATATATCGGCGATATATCGGTTCTGGGAGATATATCGGAGATATTTTGAAAAAATCGCCTCTGGTGACAAAATATCGGTGATATATCGGCGATATATCGGAGATATATCGGTGATATATCGGAGATATATCGCTGATTTTTTGTGATATTTCCCCTCCTTCATGCAACTTGATCTGACGGCCCAGATCACGCCCGTGTTGATCCGACGGCCTAGATGTGATTCCAATGGTAATATGGCGATCCAACGGCCAGATTGCTCCCAATTTTTTATCCAACGGCCAAAATTGATTTTCAACGGTAAATTAATGTTCCAACGGCTATTTTGGCCCAAATTTATTCTATAAATAGCCCAAATTTCATCCATTTCATCCATTTTTGCTTTCATTCTTCATTTGCTCTCTCATTACTCCAATTTTTATTAAGGTTGCTCAATTATTTAATCATTTTAAGGTATATTTGTTTTAAATTGTAATTAATTTTGTTTGCAATTGTAATTAATTCATGTATTTTCAATTAATTAGTATGTTTGCAATATGGATGATTTAATGCTATTTTTACATTCAATTGTAATTAATTTTTATATTTTTATTGAATTAACTTAGGTTAATTTGATTATTTAATTATAAATTGATATGTTTATTTTAGATGATTATTTGTGATTTATTTTCACATCTAGAATTAAATTAAACTAGTTAACTTAGCTAAATTATTTAATTAATTTAATTAACATGCTAAATTATTTAATTAATTTAATTAACATGAACTAGTATATTTTGAATATGAAATATGTTTATTTAATGAATTTAATGTGTACAAATTATTGATATTTAATGAAATGAAATATTTTATGTGGCTTTACAATGAGAACAATTACAAAATTAACATTTCTTATAGATCGATATGATATAACTACATCTAATATCGCAAATTATATTATATATATATATCAAATTTTTCAATAAAACAACTTTAAAATGTCCATTATACTTCTAATTATATTATTATGAGGTTTTCCTTGCATTTCTATGAGTTTTTAATAATTTTAAGCCTACCGATATTTTTTTCCAGAATATCTGCCGATATATCTCCGATATATCCGATATATCCGTAAAATCGAAGTACCGATATATCCGTGATTACCGATATTTTCCTCCATGGATCCATCTAGAAAGGTTGCTTTAACTAGCATAAATATAGGCATTTGGGGCCAAAAATTTAATGAAACAACTATTAGAATCTAGCCATCCTCCATATTGGATCCATCTAGAGAGGTTAATTTTAGCTAGCATAAATATAGGCTCCAAAAAAATTAATGTTATATATAGTGAAGTCAAGTCATATACTATATTGGACCCATCTAGAGAAGTTGCTTTTAGCTATCATAAATATGGGTTGGAGACCAATGATCCAATTTGTCCAAAATCACTTTGAATTTATATATAACAAGAAAATTCCTTTTCTACCCTTATCAATAATTCATCATTCAAAAAATAATTTGAATTTTGTAATAAATATAGATTTTTTTTCCCCATCTAGGAAAATGTTGAATGGTTTTTCTCTTTAATCAATAAGAAATCCAACTTAAGATACCTACAATTTACTTCATGTTAATAAATTCAAAGTAGACATATATATTTATTTATTTTAATAAAAATTTATTTATTAGAAGATACACTTATTTGTTTGTTGAGGGTATAAATTTTCTTTTTATAATTTTCAAGGGTAGTAACAATCTCTTTTATAATTTATTATTAACATTTTTGAATCATTAATTAAGACACCTTGATAAAAGAAATAACAAAAATAAAGTACTATAATATTTCAACTTTAATTAACAAGTCAATCTATCAATATCTAAACAAACTAGGAGAAAAAAAATAATAAAAGATTCTCTATTGATTTTAATTTTCTAGTAAGCACTCAATTTTGATTATCACTTTTTATTTTCTTTCACATAAGATGCTACTTCCAATTATCTTAATTTGTCAAATATGAATGCACGTTAACTTTTTGAGTCTAAAATCCATATGGCTAGTTGCACAACAAAGAGAAAAATCATCTAATGAATATGTTTTGGTTCTTTTTTTACATTAAAATGAGTTTAACCAAAAGGGATAAAAATTAAAAAAGAACAAAAACAAAACAAAGATGAATTGATTGCGAGAAGCATACATGTTGTATGGTAATGAAATAATTTACCATCCTATGTTATATAGTAAATATATGGACCGGCAAATACATAACACTCATATTTAAACTACAAAAAGTAATAACTAACTTTTGATGTTTTGCAAAGTATTTTTAGTTTATTTTTTGAATTAGTCAAAGTTCTTAGTTATAATGATAAGAATATGACATTGCTAAAAGTCTTGAATACTTTATGAGTAACCAAAATTTTAAAAGATATGATGAGTAGACTTGAAAATTTTTTGAGTATCGGGTCTTGCAAGGCATAATGACTAGAACTACCATTAATTACATGTAAAAAAAAACTTAAAGAAATAATAATAAGGTGTAGTGACTAAAGTTATATCTTTGTTGGAAAATTAAAATTGAGATATAGTTTTTTTTTCTCTCCTAATTTGTTTAAATATCAACACTTAGATTAATTTGGCTTAATTTAAGTTGAAAATTTCTAATTCTTTACTCATCCCTACATCAAGATATCTTAACTTGTAAATAAAAGTATTGATGATAACAATAAAAATTTGGTTGTGTTATGTGGTGTCATGTTTATATGATGATATTATTTAAGGAACATAGAGTCATTATTTTTAGAAGAATGTAATCAATGTTATTAACCAAATACAAAAGATATCGGTACTAATTTAAAAAGCTAGAAAGAGTTTCCATATTCATAAAGTAAATAAATACAGTTTTTAAAATAAAATACAATTCAATTAAAGAGAATAAAGTTGCATCCCCTTCGAAAAAAAAAAACCATCTACAATAATAGAAGTCTTTCAAGATTTTGATACTCATCAACTTTCCATGTCTTTTTAATAATTACCTATTCACAATAAGTTCTATCAACATAACTTGTACTATGTCTAAGCAACTTAACTGACGTTCAGTGTTTATTTTGTATTTTCATAATATTCAAGGCTAATAATGTTGATCATCATTATATATTTTATTAATTTTTCATTTGTACCAATGGTATTATTATAATTAATTTTGTATTTGCACCTTTGATATTATTATTATTATTATTATTATTATTATTGTTATTGTTATTGTTATTATTATATTGGACTCATCTAGATTGGTTGCTTTTAGCTAACATAAATATGGGCTCCAAAAAAAAATTAATGTAATGTTTATTGGAATCAAATTATCTACTATATTGGACTTAGTCATCTACTATATTGGACCTAGTCATCTACTATATTAGACCTATTATTATTATTATTATTATTATTATTATTATTATTATCCACTAGCTAACATAAATATGGGCTCCAAAAAAAGTTTAATGTAATATCTATTAGAGTCAAGTCATCCACAAAAATTTAATGTAATGACTATTAGAGTCAAAGTCATCATCCACTATATTGGACTCATCTAGATAGGTCGCTTTTAGTTGACATAAATATGAGCTCCAAAAAAATTTGATGTAATGTTCATTAGAGACAAGTCATCCACTATATTGGGCCTAGTCATCCACTATATTTGACCTATTATTAAAAAATTTAATGTAATGTCTATCGGAGACAAGCCATCCACTATCCATTATTATTATTATTATTATTATTATTATTATTATATTGGACTCATCTAGATAGAGGGTTACTTTTAGCTAACATGAATATGGTCTCCAAAAAAATTTAATGTAATGTCTATTAGAGTCAAGTCATCCACAAAAATTTAATGTAATGACTATTAGAATAAAAGTCATCATCCACTATATTGGGCCTAGTCATCCACTATATTTGACCTATTATTAAAAAATTTAATATAATGTCTATTGGAGACAAGCCATCCACTATCCATAATTATTATTATTATTATTATTGTTATATTGGACTCATCTAGAGAGAGAGAGGTTACTTTTAGCTAACATAAATATGGTCTTCAAAAAAATTTAATGTATTGTTCATTAGAGACAAGTTATCCACTATATTGGGCCTAACCATCCACTATATTTGACCCATTATTAAAAAATTTAATGTAATGTCTATTGGAGACAAGCCATCCACTATCTATTATTATTATTATTATTATTATTATTATAATATTGAACTCATCTAGATAGAGATAGGTTACTTTTAGCTAACATAAATATGGTCTTCAAAAAAATTTAATGTAATGTCTATTGAAGTCAAGTCATCCACTCTATTCAACCCATCTAGAGAGGTTGCCATTAGTTAGCATAAATATGGGCTGGATTCCATTGATCCAATTCGTCCAAAATCACTTTGAATTTGTATATACCAAGAAAATTCTTTACCTATTCTTATCAATGATTCATCATCCAAAAAATAATTTGAATTTTGTAATAAATAAAGATTTTTTTTCTCATCTAGCTAAATGTTGAATGGTCTTTTTTCTTTAATCAATAAAAAAATCTTAATTTATGATGCCTACAATTTACTTCATGTTAATAAATTCAAAGTGGACATACATTTATTTTATTTTAATAAAAATTTATTTTTTACATTTGTTTACTTTTTGAGTGTATAAACTTTTTTTATAATTTTTAAGAGTAGCAACAATCTCTTTTATAATTTATTATTAACATTTTTGAATCATTAATTAAGACATCTTGATAAAAGAAATAACAAAAATAAAGTATTATAATATTTCAATTTTAATTAACAAATAAATCTATCAACATCTAAACAAACTAGGAGAAAAAAATAAAAGATTCTCTATTGATTTTCATTTCCAATAAACATGAAATTTTGATTATTACTTTTTATTTTCTTTCACATAAGATGTTAGTCCTGATTATCTTATTTTGTCAAATGCAATACACAATTTTAATTTTTCAAGTCTAAAATCCATATGGCTAGTTGCACAACAGGGAGGAAAGTTATCTAATGGATATGTCTTGGTTCTTTTTTACATTAAAATGACTTTAACCAAAATGATAAGAATTTTAAAATACTATAAGAAGGTTGAATTGATTACAACAAGCATACATGTTATATGGTAATGACTTGATTGGTCATCCTAGGTTATATAGTAAGTATGTGGACCGACAAATACATAACACTCAATTTAGTGATGTTTAAATTAGATGTAAGAAGAATATGACATTGCTAAAAGTCTTGAGTACTTTACAAGTAACCAAAATTTTAAAAGATATGATGAGTAGACCATAAAATTTGGTGAGCATAGGGTCTTACAAGGCATAATGACTAGAATTACCAATACATGTGAAAAAAATAAAGAAAAAAATAATAGTAAGGTGTAATGACTAAAGTTATATCTTTGTTGCAAAATTAAAATTGAGTTATAGTTTCCTTTTTCTCTACTACTTCATTTAAATTTTAGCACGTAGATTAACTTAGCTTAATTAGAGCTGAAATATTATAATTCATTATTCATTCCTTTATCAAGATATCTTAACTTGTAAATAAAAATGTTGATGATAAAGATGAAAATTTGGTCATGTCTATATCCTGAAATTATTTAAGGAACATAGAACCATTATTTTTAGAAGAATATAATCAATGTTATTAACCATATACAAAATAGATTGGTACTAATTTAAAAAGCTAGAAAGAGTTTCTATATTCATAAAGTAAATAAATATAGTTTTTAAAATAAATAATTTATTAAAGAGAAAACAATTGCATCCCATCATGAACCCTTAAAAATTCAAGAGGACTAAGAAACCATCTAATATTTATTTAGATAGAAATGATTATTTACTACAAAATTTCAACTTATCATAAAATGTAAATAGCTAATAAAAAATTGTAAAAGTTAATTTAAAAAATCACAATCGATTTGTTGACTTGAAAAATTAAGATGTAATAATAATAATAATAATAATAATAAAAGCCCTATAACATAGATTTTTAAGTCATCTACTAGAGGATAAAGTACAATAATGAAGGATTCATCATTTCTCAAAAAATTTAAGTCAAGTCAATAAATTAAGATATTATAAGATCTAAGTGGAAGATTAATTACTATTCAAAAAGAGCATATTTTAGATAAAAAAAATTATCGTGCATTTAACATCTTTTGAGTAGTAATAATATCGAAAATAACTAATTAATATGTTGTTTCTCTTACAAAAGTTACTAACAATTTTTGTAAGGTTTGGAGTCATTTCAAGGTGTGATTTTTTATTAATTGGGTAACAAATAAATGAATCAACTTGAAGAAAATAATGTTGATGGTGATCCAAATGCATAATGGAAAAGAGTGACTTATTGAAATATAGAAATTTTGAAAGGTGAATGAAGCTTAAATTTCTAAAATGTGAGATTTGAGAGTATTTCTCATCCATGTTCCCAGCAATGCAAATTGATTTGAATCAAGATTTGAATTTATTAGAGGTAACTAACTTGGTATTAAAGGAAGAAGTTTAAGGAAACATCAAAGAAGAACTGAAAAACCAAACTTGGCAATTTTGCATGTTTATACGAAATTTGGTACAACCGTGTGAATTAGGCCAAAGGAGAAAAATGTTAGGATTAAAAACATCCTAATCCGATTTTTCAAAAGTGATAATAAACCAATGCGAAAAACAAAGTACAAAAAAACACACGAGATTTATAATGGTTCACTCTCAATGTGAGAGTTACGTCAACTTGTAGCCACTGTAGATTTTCACTATGATGAAAAGAGAGTACAAGAGAATTCCAAAATGCCTCACCCTTTAGGTTTTTCTCTTTGCGTTTTTTTCTCTCTTAATACCCCAAAAAATAAAACTTTCTCTCATAGTTGGCTGCCCTAAACAAAATATAAATAGGGCAACCAAATCATGTGTAAAATCCCCAAAATACCCTAACTTAAAATACCCTTATTATTAGTATAATAATTAAGCTTCATATATCTTAACAATCTCCCACTTGAAGACTAATCCATCATCAATTGTCTCCACTTGTAGCAACTATAACTTCTCAATCTTTAGCCAAGAAGTCCAATTGATGGTGTGCACAACTCCAATTTCTCAATCGTTACAATTTTTGTCAACATATCAATTGGATTTCAATTCCCTTAAATGTTCTAGAGTATTAAAACTCCATCTTCCAAAGCTGATATTATGAAGTGATACCGAACCTGTATGTGCTTTGTCCTAGCATGATAAACAACATTCTTTGTCAAATACTCTAACTATCACAATGTAACACACTTCACTCACGCTTGTGACCCAATTCTTCCAAGAAAGACTACACCACATCATCTCTTTGTTAGCATCTGTCACTACAACATACTCTGCCTCAGTAGTAGAAAGTAAAACTATCTTCTACAACTTTGATATCCGATTAACTGCAGTACCACCCAAAGTATAAATATATCCTGCAAGATGCATGTTGTTACACAAATTTGTTAAGGCAGTCAAAAGACTTATTGTGCCTAAAGGTATAGAATGATAGACAATCAAGAAAGAAATGTCCAGAAGTAAGGAAAATAGCATGTGAGAAAATGAACAAGAGGCAAGAACAAAAAATTGAAAAGAAAAGAAAAAGGAAGTAGCAATCAATGCACTCATGAGAACCTAGAAATAGAAACCATATATAAGTACCAAAGATGACTATGTCTGAACCGGTAAAGAGCAAACATTGAATTGATGGAATAAGGGGATTCTTTAGTCTAAAATGAATTGATATGTACGCCCAAAAGAATGAAAAGTTGAAAAGTTTGTGGTCAACCTATGGTAGTGAACGACCACTAGGTTGCATTTAGTAAAAACATGTCAATTGGATTAAGTCTTGAATTTTATTATGTTCATTGCCAAGGCATAGTGGTGCTTTCCCATAAAAACCTGAACTTGACACGTGCAAGCAAACGTGCTACAAGTGTACAGCCATAGAGATGCAAGTATGTGACAAAAATTATTGCATGTAAGCAAACTTAGTTTGCAAAATCACATAAAATTTGTAAAGATATAGTTACCTTTTTCTTAATGACAACAATGTTTCATCATCAAAATCCTATGCTTTGGTTGTATTTGAAGTCACTAAGATCGATCCTCATCTCTCAAATGCATATTGCCTTCAGCACTTTTTCGTCAAGGAACATGTAAGCCAAGTTGCTTAAGTTTATGGGGAACTATGGTGGTTGTGAGCGTATCATCACCATTGAGAGCACTTGCAATCATGTAAGTGGACCTTTTGTGGTCTTTAAACCTATAAGCACACAAATCTAATTTATTTTAAAAGAGAAAAAGGGGACTAGCCTCAAGCGTTCCAAAAGCACAATATTCAGCATCAACTATACAAAAGGAAATCAAATTTAAGACATTTGTATGCCACTAAAAAAAAAAATATTAAGCACTCACTACTCAAATAAAACTCTAATTGTTTCCTCCTTATCTTTGCTAAAGACATGTACCCTTTTTCTTGTGTGCCCAAGAAAAGAACAATAATTAGAAAATTTACTTACAAAAATGAAATAGAAAATAGTTCAACTAAGATTCCACACTTAAGAAGAACAAGCAAAAAAAATGCTTTTTATTCCAAAAACAGTTTGCAATTTCATTACTACCAAAGCAAGAGCCCAAACCCCAATTGTGCACAAAAAATTACTCTCATAACAAAGAGTATATGAAAATAATGTTAACAATGTACTGATGCTGATAAATACTCACAGAGATTACCTCACTAAACTTCCCTCTACATTGTTGGAGCAAATTAAACAAGACAGCACTTCTTTCTCCAACTGCTCTAGCTTCTTCCATAATTTGATTGGAGCCATTAGACAAAGCTACATCAACTTGGAGCATCCTTTTCTTTGGTGCAATTTTCAAACCTAACTGCTTAAGCTTATTGGAAACTCGGACTGGAGAAACTTTACAATCAGGATCAAGGGCTTCGGCGATGAGACGGCTACAATGTCTATCATCTTTGAATCTAAAGCAGCAGTATTTGTCAAAATGGATTCCATGCAAACTATTTCAGAAACTGTTGAATAAAATAAGAATTGAATCTATAAAACCAAGTAAGCATAACTTATATAATTAGAAAGACCAAAACAGACTTGCAATCACTTAATTGTCAGACCTTGAGTTCAGTATGCTTCATATAACTACATTTACATCCAATATTTACTAGTAGTAAAACAGTAGGATGCAAGTGCACTTACTTCTTATATAGATCCTTGTGTTTTACTCCACCTCAGCACTGAGAACAAGCCTTCTCTTTCTTTTAGAAACTCATGTTCCACATAATGCCCCGCACTGCAACAGTGAAAGCATCAACCAAGGACTTTCTAAACCATGAGATGTAAGAAAAAAGTAGTTTTTCAAGGCTTTTACTGTTGAACATCATACTTATCAGAATTCCTCTTCCCTTCGATTTCACTACTTGAAATAGGAGTGATGCCTTCCTCCACCTCACTAAAATTATCATTTCTGTCCCCAAGAGTAAAAAGGATGGTAATTGATTACTAAGCATTAGCAGTATTTGTACCATTCCAATTATATTATGAAACTTAAATAAAATACTTTTCTCCCTCTTTATGAAAAGAAACATCAAGCTCTAAATAATGTTAGACTAGCTATGGATGATTGAAGATGCTAAACATTCTGCTTGAGCATCCTAGTCAATATTTATGAAGTTCATAAAGGAAAAATAAACTGCAAAACTCAAGAACTAATAATAACATGAATATTAAAGCTCCATAAACACATCTTACTTTTGATAGACAGGCTCATGAGAGATCACAACATCAGCTTCATCCTCCCCAAGTGCATTTGCTATACTTCTGTCCATCCATCCCTTGCCTTGTGTTGAGCTGATTTCTCCATGCCTTGAAAGATTTCCCCATTTTCCACTTTCTTTCTTCAAACTTCCAAGTTCATGCAATAAAGATTTAACTCCCAAGTTCATGCAATAAAGATTAGGAAGTGACCTAATGGCATTCTCTATGGGTTTTCCAAAAGAGAACTTCCACAAAAAGAAGGGATTGACTTTTCATTTTCCTTAGCATTTTTCTAACCAAATTTGTCAGGAAACAAACAATATTTTCATAATCCTTACATGGACATGACTTCTGCTCACATAGGATGTTGTAGAATATGGTGAGGAGTGATAACTGCAAAATTTAGTCAAACAAAAAATGTACATATAAATTGCACTTTCCTCATTGCTCTGCTAACTATTCTTAAATAAGATGTTTTGTGAGTTCTAACCTGGTATAGCATTTGAGAGAGCTCCAAATCATCACAGATCTTCCGCAAAATGCATATAATGTAGCGATTTGTCCTGGTGGAATTGATCTTATAAAATTTAAGCAGCCAACATAAATTTTGGATAACATGGTTATTTGCCAAGGCAGAAACCAACGTAGACACCTTAAAATCAACTTCATCAAGCACAGCTGCCTGCTCATCACCCGAAGAATCATCAGTTCCATAATGTGAAGATCGTCAATAGTATGTTTGGTCTTTTGGACATCCATATGTGGCAGACTGCTTCCAAGGCTTCCTGTCCCATGCAAAGGTATTTCAGGCTCCTCAATCTGTACGAATCCTTCTTGTTTCTCATCAGAAATCAAATTTTCTAAGCTTCTTTCTGTGACATGTTCAGATCTGCAGATTGTCCACAATTGGAGACACCAATTTCGTTCTGAATGACAGCATGATCTCCATGTTCTTCTACATTTTCATTCTTGTCACTCAATGTTTTCTTCTTTCTCCCCTTTTTGGATTTTATAGAAACCTAATCACAAAAGAATTTACAAGAAATAAATGTAGATCATCATAACAAAAACATTCCCTACTTTGACAATCCATCGTCTTAGAGATATAGCATAATACATTATACTGATTTTAGATCAACTCAACAAAGCCTTAAACTCAAATTACTAAGGATTTCTTGTTCATAAAGTGACTATATTTTTACACTGGTCATCCACCTGCCAGAATCCTCCTTTCTCCAACCATGGGACCAGCTTTCCAAGAGAAACTACACTAAAACCAAAACTTGATATAAATTATGAACTTCCACTGAAGCCCAAATTATACAGAAGAACAAAAAGGGCACTCAAGCAAGCTAAGAAACAAAGTGCATTTGCCTTGCAAGAATGAAAATCAGCATATAAAAGAAACATTAAAACAGATGAATGTGAAGACTTGAAATGATAAATAAATGAACAAGTATATTTATATATATAGGTGACTTGGCCGAGAGGATGGGGAATCATCTATTTGGCATGTGGTTCCACCCCTGTTTGGGTCCATGGTTGAACAGATAACTAGGGAACCTCAGGTAGGAGAGAGAAAGAGAGAGAGAGAGAGAGAGAGAGAGGGGGGGGGGGGGGGGGGGGGGGGAAGGGAAGAGGGAAGCACCAGGACTGCTTCAAGCAATGGTCTTCAGTGTTCTTTCAGTCTCTCCTGCTCAACGTAGAGGGACGATATTCTTTATCCTATATGGGTGAGCAGCACCAAATTTTCACTGACTTACCAGAGTCAAACATAAGCTATTAAAACCTGATTCAGGGGCTCTGCAAGATCTCAGAAGAGGAGTTAAAGATTCTTTATCCGATCAACACTCCCCCACAAGGGGGAGCAGAGCTGGAAATCCTGTTCCAGGTCTAGATAGGCTCAATTGCAAAGTATGGTAGGGGGTATAGGAACAGCAGCACATTCCATTAGAGATATAGAAGCAAAAAGCCCAACGCAAACAGATGTTTAGTCGCTAAGACTACAGTATAGGTAAAGGTATATTTATTGCCTGACATCATGTTTAACAAGTAAATCACCAACTAGACTTCATGATATGCTCATAAACCTAATGTTTCAGTCAAAAATTACTAAAGGAAATCAATGATCATTTTACTTCAATATTTTTCACTTTGAGTTCATGAATGTATATAGACGTTTATACAGCAGTAAGCGCTTTGTATTAACAAACAAAAAGAATAGGGCAGACATTATACACTCGGCCCACTTTTATCAGCACAGATCTCTTAGACATTTAATGTTGTCTAGAATTCATAGGCATATTTTTTCCATTTATAAACAATAATCTCGAATTAACAGATTCCCCACCCGAGATTAGCCCACAAAAGAAAACATAACATACCCTTAACGTGCCATGAGCCCGAAGATTCTTCATAAGCTGTACAACTATATATATCATTCCTATCAAATCTGCAAGATCAATGATCAGAATAATAAAATTAGCCGGGTCTAGATCCTTACACTAAGTATTACTTTCTTTGAATGCATTCATAACCACAAAAATGTAGGGGCAAGGTTGACTCGATTCATCATCATCATACCCTATATTGATTATAATGCTTTAAAATAGGTAGCAAAATTTCCCATTTTTCTGTTTGGTCAAGAATTTCAATGCAGTCACAACATTATATTCCACTATTTATCATATGATTGTGTTATAAGATAAAGAAAAAATAATAACAATAATTGCTTATCAAATAAGTTGTAGTAATAATAAATATAACAGCAACATCATCATCAACAATGAACTTCTAAGTTGTTGAAATGAAAGGGGATCGAAACCTTTTGGGTTGGTATGAGAGCCGAAGGATTTGATCAGATTCAAGAGAAAATGAGTCAACCCTCGATCAGTCTGATCATAAAAGAACTTGTAAAGATGGATGTGAGCTGTTTGAGGCTCTTTAGAATCTTCCAGTGATAGTTTAAGCTCTAAATCTGACATGCAAATCTGCAAAATGGAAAAGCCAGCATGGTTAGACAGATATCACAGAGCTATATGCAAATTTATTATTCTGTCCTCAATAAAAACTTCCCAAAATGGATGTGTCAACATAGATCCCAAGAGGTAAGGCGAACTCCTGATCATTATTCATCCGTTTGAAAATTGGGACACTTACAAATGAACCCATGAGAAGGGAAAAAACCATATATAAAGTTCGTTTACCATTCTGTCATTAAATATCAAGAACTGTGTTGCCGCATATAATGAGACTTCAACCCTCATAGATACCCTATCTGTCATTAAATATCATCTGATGGCACCTCGACAGGCATTGTGACAAACACCCAAACCTTCACTGCAATCTCAATATTAAATAAAAAGGAGGTACAGTGGGAAAAAACTACAGAAACAAAAAATTTGTAACAAACTTTCCATTGTTAGTCTTGGCATGACTGATCCAATTCCCATCATCATCATCCCCTGAAGGTGATTAATGACCAAAGTGACTTGCAACAATCTGCATATAAAGTACCTCGAGCAATTTGATTCACAGTTGGAAATCAGACCTCGCTGTGAGACATTAGCTTTCTGGCTTGGGCACCATAAAAACAGAGTGCTCTGTTTTCAGTAGTACCATATCCCAATTCATACTATTGTGTATTATCACACAGCATTTCCCCAAAAATAACAGCTCATCTTCGAAAACAATGAAGAATAACAGCTCCAAAAATTGGTTACTCAGAGATAAAAATTGAGTGGCATGCAGACTCCCAGCCCTCTACTGCAACGAGATGTCTTGAACAGCTAAAATGTTCTAAAATAGAGCAAGCCCAAGCTGAACAAATTTCCAGTCATTCTCTGTGAACGCTTGCTTACCGTGTGGCATGGGATCAGTCATAAAAACAAAACATAAAAACATAATAATGAAAAAATGAACAGTAACCTAAGCCCCAAGCAATAAGAAAATATTGCCAAATTCAATGGCATGAACAATTAGCCTGTTCATATACAAGAAGTATGTAAGCAGTAGTGAATTAAAAAATAAAAAAACAAAAGCCGAATTTAACCTGAAATAAAAAACATTTGAATATATACAATCAATGTCACAGAATCTTACCAGCCATTTTTGTTGCTTAATTAATGACCACTTGCAGTTCCATCCTGCTAATGACATAAGTACGTATTCAAGAATGGTTGGTAAATGCTTTATGATTACCAGTCACCTTCCTAGAATTGACCAAACCTCAACATGTAGTCATCTCAGTCACAATGATAAATTGAATGAGGAGAATGCATGAGGATTGTTCCCAAATATAAAGCCTCTTATACTTCTGATTGCTGCTCCAAAAACACATTTCTGCAAGCATGGTCAAGGTCTCTACCCAAGGTGTTCTGTGTGTCCTGAGAAGTATGGAGCTTCTTTTCACCTACTCAACAGAAGGGTTTTTGACGGCTACCTGTTGTGGAATATCAGTGGATGAAGCCTCTATAGGCATTGTGAGAAACACCATGTTTTGAATTTTGTTTTATTCTGACCAGCTGTCTCTCTCTATTATAATAACTTCCATGCTTGAGCACCAGAGAAACAGAACACTCTGTTTCTGTTCTTAGTCTTACCATGTCCCATTTGATACTATGGCTTTAGTTGCTAATAGTTTTTGAGCAAAAGAAAACGTTTTTTTTTTTTAATTAAGTGAACTATTTTCTAGCATTGCACCACAAAGGACTTGATATCTTCCTCTAATACATTTGAATCTACGAAGGAAATAAAAAAATTTAAAACAAATTACTAAATCAATTATAGAGGACCAAACCTTACATATGATATAGCAAAAATAATATGTTTGAAAAGCTTTAAACAGAGCATAACATAAGAAACTTAAGCCACACCGACTATCAAATAAACAAACTTAATACATGCTTGAGTTATTTAGAAGGTAGACAAGTTCAATAGACACAAATACTCTTACATTCAAGTTGTCTCGTACTGAATAACCTATTACTCGCAAGCATATATCATCTGTTAATCCTTGAGATGCCATCCAATTGAAGTTCTGTAATACACAGATGAAATAATATTCATCAATTTGAAAAAAAATGTCTTCAATAGCTGCAAAGTTACTTTTCTTTATTAATATAAGGGAAAGTAAGTGGTATGCTTCTTACAATAAAACCTCAAAGATTCTTAAAGATAATTAAAGCAAGTTGTCGACAAAAGGTAAAACTATAAGCAAAAGCAAGATGAGAAAAAAATAGTGATAATTATAATTTTTCAACTATGATTCTCAAGCCATATCATTAATCTATATGTACAATGAGAACTAAAAATGCAGTGTTGTTATATTTGGCATATTAAAATATTCTAGGCTTCCTTAGTTATAGTTAAATTTCACCTCTAAATCAAACAAAATAGGATATTTCTATTTGCAAAATCTTATTTTATCTCCATATATTGTGAGAGGTAAGTTAATTATATAGAAAAGGGATTTGAACAATAATAGAAAGTGACAACTAAGGTAATACATTTTATTCAAAAAACCTAAGGAGAGAATTTGAGAAGTCTTACCATTTAACTGTGGAGGCTCCTTCGTACTCTATTCATATTTACTGTCACATACAACCAATCTTTTATCTTGCTCAAGAACTGGAAATAGGCATATCTCCATGAACTATTGAGTAGTAAAGTTCCACAAACTCCCCAAAATCCGATGATGAATCCAAGAACAATATTTCCATAAAACCATATATTATTTGCATCATCTTGAATGTCCTCTTCGTTACTAAGACCAGTGAAGGAGACTTCCCTATTTTCATCTTCTTGACACTTTTTCAAAAGTGGTGGCCCACAAAGTCCTGGATTTCCATCGTATGTGGAGGCACTAAAACTTTGTAATTGAGTGCCTGATGGAATTTTACCTGACAAGATGTTATCCGATAGGTCTAAAACACTTAGACCAGCTATTTGAGAAAGACTGACAGGGATTCCACCATGAAGTCGATTTCGTGACAGATCAAGAGAATCCAACGATTTCAATTGACCTATCATCAAAGGGATTGGTCCAATCAAATAGTTTCTTGATAAGTTCAATGACACCAATTCTACCAAATCAGTTACTTCTGTCGGAATTTCTCCTATTAACTTGTTATTCGAAAAATCAATGCTCTTCACAAGTCCAAGAGTTTTATCGTACTCTAATTCTTTTCCTTTCCATTGAACCAATGTATTATCATAATACGAGAGGGACATAAGAAAAAGCAAATCTTCTTCATAAGTAATGACCAAACTCCCATTCTGAGCCATGCCACTTAAATTGTTGAGACATTTTGGTATAGTACCAGATAGATTGTTGCTTGAAAGGTCCAACATGTGAATCTTTTTCAGTTGACACAGATTTAAAGGTATGCTTCCATTAAATTCATTGGATCTTAGGTTGACAACAATCAAATTTGACAGGCTTCCTCCAATCCATCCAGGTATTTTTCCTGACAATTTATTTTTTCCCAAATCTAGAAGACGCAAATCTCTGCAGTTCTTTAAGGACCAAGGTAGTGCTCCAGTTAAACTATTGTTACGTAAATGCAATGTTTGCATATGATATGACAAGCCGATCGAATTTTTAATTTTCCCAGAAAAATTATTATTTGCCAAATTAAGGACAATTAAATCCTTCCACTGCTCCCAACATTTAGGTAGTTCTCCGGACAGTCGATTATTTGAGAGGTCGAGATGAGACAAACCCCAACTAGACTGATTAGTAGTCCCGCACGATAAAGAAATTGAGCCTGAAAACATGTTCTTGGAGAGATCCAACCATTGAGCATTGAAAAGAGATTGTGGTATTGAACCTTCCAAGCAATTTGAACTTATATCCATTCCCAGATAAGATAGGTGTGAAGTTAAATTGGGCAAAGTGCCTGAGATGTGATTGTTGGAAATGTTAAACCAAGACAAATTTGAAGTAAATTTCCAAAACCAATTGGGAAGGACATTTGCAATTCCGGAAGCAGAGATATCAAGCATAGACAAATATTTTTGAGTTCGAAGCCAATTAGGAAAATGTGGGCCTAATTTGCAAGAGGCCAGCTTTATTTCTCGGGCTTGAAACTGGGGAACTTGCTCAAGGCTTATGTTGACTGTAAGGGAGTTGAATGATAAGTCCAAGTCCCACAGTTTGGAGAGACCAAAAAGGTGGTTTGCCGAGACAGTGCCTCGCAATGAATTTGAACGAAGGGACAACACTTGAAGTTGAGCTAGTTGTCCAATACTTTCAGGTAAAGTTCCGTTTAGTTGATTGAATTCAAGATGTAATTCTCTCAACTGTGAAAATCCTGAAAGATCGGGAAATGACCCTTTGAATTGATTATGAGATAAATCTAAAACCTCTAATGTGTTATTAGAGCAGGCCAGAAAATCTTTTTCCAGCAGTCCAGTGAGATTGTTCTGAGACAAGGATAATATCTGTAAATCACACAAACCTCTCAAGGATTTCGGAATCTCACCTTCAAGTTGATTCCCAGAGAAATGGAGATATGCCAAAGTAGTCATGTTCCCAAAGGCATCCGGAATTGAACCATGCAGATGGTTCCAAGAAAGATCCAAAGTAACAAGGTTGATACTAAAGGACTTTGGAATCTCACCTTCAAGTTGATTGAAAGAGAGATCAAGATATGCCAGAGTAGTCATGTTTCTAAAAGCATCTGGAATTGAACCATTTAGATGATTATTAGAGAGGTCAAGATAAACAAGGCAGCTACTGAAGTTGAGCAACCAAGGGTATATTGAAGAAGTGAGATCATTCTCAAAGAGTTCGAGCACAGCAAGAGAAGTAGAAGAATTAATATGGGAAATGGATATTGTTGGATCAATAGGAGGAAGCTGAGTATTACTCAAGTATAACTCAGTTAGGGCAGGCATTTTCTTAATTGCTTGTGGCCAATGGATTGCTTTACTAAGATTAACAAAACTCAAGTCAAGGTGTGTTAACAAATGAAGGTGAGAAAGCCAGTCAAGGTTTCCACAGGTCATATCCCTATTATAGCGGAGATCAAGGGATTGCAAGTTGGAAAGATTTCCGAGTTGAGTGGGAAGAATTCCTGTAAAATTGGGAAAAGAGAATTATGTTCTGCTGAGACAAACTGATGAACTTTCACAAGGTATATATGTATATAATTACCTTCAAAATCATTCCAGCTGAGGTTCAAATGCTTCAAGTGCTGCAACTCTGCCAATGAAGGACCAAGCTGAGATATCTTACCTCCCAAATATTGCTCATGAAGATCAAGCCTGATCACATGACCTGTCTGGTTGTTACACTCCACTCCTCTCCATTTGCAACAATCTCTTTTGTCTTCCCCATTGCCCCATGAAGAAAGCATTCCATAGTCATCGACAACACCTTGTTTGAAGTGAAGGAGAGCCTGTCTCTCCCTCTCTATGCACCCAACTTTAGCATCACCCACCCTCAAACTGGATCCCAACCCAGCTTTGAAACCCAGCAAAAGCAGAAAAAGGCCAAAATAATATTGAAAGGGGCTTCCACCCATGTTCAACACAAACCAAGGATACTGTGGAATAACAAGGACTTGCAAGTTTTGGTTTTTGATTTCTGAGCAAACCAGGCATTGACTTATATACCATGTTGATTATAGGTCCAAAAGGAATGAAAACCTGTTGAAGGCCTACGCCTAACCTTGGAATCTTTACTAATGTTCCTTCTTTTTGACAGATATAAACACATTTAATTATAAAATATTTCATATGTATATATATATTATTTTTAAGTTTATAAAAATACTAATTCTCTTTTTATAAGTTTCATTTTTGTTTATTTTACAAGTCATGATTCATCTTTCTACATGCATCATTCTTCTTGTTTATTTTTAAACTTTTACCTTTTATAAAAATTATTCTTAATGAATCATAAATTTTTAAATAATATAATATAATGATCAATTTTTTAAAAAATGAATTAATGAGAAAAACACAACTTATATTTCTTTTATTAAAAATGATAAAAAAATTATAAAATATAGATATTAATATTTTACTAAATCCATAAATTTTACTAAATAAATGACAATTAGAGAAATTTTTTCAAAAGGTAATTTATTGTTAAATTTTTTAAAATATTATCATTTATTTTTTACAAAAACAAATTTAATAATGTCTATCGGAGTCAAGTCATCCACTATATTAGACCTATCTAAAGATGTTGCTTTTAACTAGCATAAATTTAGGTTGGAACCCATTGATCCAATTTGTCCAAAAATCACTTTGAATTTATATATACCAAGACCATTATATTTGTATAATGTCTATTAACTTAGAAGTCATCCACTATATTTGACCCATATAGAGGATAATGTAAACAAGGAAATTCATACCAAGGAATTTTATTATCATGTGGCCATTAATGATTTGCCTTTTGAAATGCAATTTGAAATTTTATTTTATATCTAGCTAAATATTGAATGGTCTCTATGTTCTTTAATATGTAACTAATCCACCACCAAATGCAAAAATATACTTTGAATTAAGAAATCTCCCCTTCTACTTATAAAACTAAATTCTATTTTGGTTATAAAAATCTATCTTCTATTTACATTCACTTTGTGTTTGAACATATTTTATTTCAATACTAGTACTAAAATGGGAACATCTTCCATTTTATTTTGATGGAAGAATCATAATGAAAAATTCTACTGTAATTAAGTCATCCACTGTATTCAATCTTTTATTTTATTTCGATAAAAGAACACACACACACACATATATATATATATATATAGAGAGAGAGAGAGAGAGAGTCAAGAGAGAGAGAGAGAGAGAGAGTCAAGTCATCCATTATACCTAACTCACTTCTAAATGTTGCCATTAGCTAGCATGGATATTGACTTGGTCATCCACTAATTTTTTTTGTCAAAAAGTACTTTGAAATTTATACCAAGAAAATTTATTATCATGTGGCCATCAATAATTTGTCTTTTGAAAGGTAATTTGGAATTTTATTTTATCTCTAGCTAAATATTGAATGGTTTCTATGTTTTTTAATCTTTAATAAATCCACCACCGAATGCCAATAATATACTTTGAATTAAGAAATTTATATTGGGTACATGTTTATTTATTTTAGTGAGAAAAAATTTGTTTATTTTACACTAGATTATGATTAAAGAAACATTTTGTACTTTTTGATAGCAATGGTCTCAGCAAAGAATTGCTCTATTGTTTCTCAAGTGCCACCAAAATGTGAACATAATATCATAAAGTCTAATCAAATTTTTATCATTATTTACTTTAAAAAATAAAACATCTTGATGCAGGGAAGGACAAAGAAGGTAGTTTAATGTTTCAACTTTAATTAAGGCAAGTCAATGCCTTCAATATTAAAATAAAGAAAAGAGTGCCAATTTTAATTTTCCAACAAGCTTGTAACTTTCATCATTATTTATTTATTTTTCCTTTGATTTGTGATGTTGGATCTAATCATCATAACTTTCTTTGTGGATGGAGGATTCCTTCGAGATGCGGGTCTTGTTAGAACCATTTTCCAAAACGGAAATGGAGGGCACATCGGTGAATCCACCAAGTGTGGCGTGGGATGAAGCAGGACCTTCCCACCAACCCTCTATTGTAAAAAATTCGAGTCTAGAGTCTTCAATAAAGAATTGAATTTTACGGCTCAAAAGGTACCAGACCCCCTTTCTACTGGATAAAGAAAATGGGGAATACTGGAACAATATTCAAACTGCCTTGGATCAAGCTCGAAATAATCCAACATCAACTGCTCTACTATAATTCATAGGTTTTTTTATTGTATTGATCCTGGGATCTATCGAAATCGGTTCGGTTTTGGAAAACTTGTTGGTCGCGAATTAGTGCGTTCTGCACCACCGATGGCTTAAAATAAAAGGCGCTGGTTGATCTCTCTAGTTGAGGCTACATTCATTTATTCAACTTGACATGTGGGAAGGGTTTACTCTCCTAGTGGTTCGGCTTGGTCTTGCTCCCTTCGTGCACTATTCCTCCCCACTAGAGCAATTGAGAATCTTTTAATGTTGTGATACACTCAAAATTTTGAAGACTTTTATCTTTCTTTGATCCTCTTTTATCTAACATGAAATTATTCCAAATCCTAGTTGAGTCAATTTAATTCTTAAATTACATATCAATTAGAATACAAAACCATAGAAGAAATAGATGAGTACCTATTGATTTCATGATATTGATGGGATGAAGAATTCAGTACAAAATGGTAAAACAAAATATATTACAAGAAAAACTGTATGCACATGCGTGACATGGATCTTCCTCAACCTTCTCTTGTTTTGATAGTTGTTAATGGGACATGCCACCCAATTGTTAATTATGTTATTTGAGTCTAGATTAGAGAGGTGATGAGACCTAGCCTTAAAACATACGGATTCATCCATTATGAAACTCTTAAGTCTATATTAGGTCATCACACCAAGTAATTGGGTCAAGACCCATAAGGTGGATCGAGCCCAATTTCAAGTTATGATTACAAATAAGTAATTAGATTCCAAGACAAATTATTAAATTATATTTCAAGTCTAACCATGCTACATAATATAAATTCTAACCATCATCTTAATTTCATATCTTACAAAATGTCAAGTCTAACCATAATGATATGTTACTCCTTCTACCAATATTATTATTATTGTTATTATTATAAAAGTAGTGGTCAAAAAAATGGCATCATCGCATCATTTTATTTTGACAAAAAAGATAATATAATTTTTATTGGAGTCAAGTCATCCACTATATTGGACTTATTTCTAGAGGTTGTTTTAAAAAGTGACAATTATCTCATTCATTTATTTTCACAATAATAATAATAATAATGTAATTTCTATTGAAGTCAAGTAATAATTCACTATATCAAACCTATCTCTAGAGCTTGCTCTTAGCTGACGTAGATATTCACTAGAGTCTATGAACCTATCTTGTCAAAAAAAATACTTTGAAATTTACATACACAAAGAAAATTCCTTAGTGCAACCTCACCAAAAAATACTTTGAAATTTATATACACAAAGAAAATTCCTTAGTGCAACCTCATCTACGATTCATCATTCAAATTTGTAATAGGTAAAGATTTTTCTCATCTCGTTAAATATTGAATAGACTTTTTCTTTAATATTTAAGAAATCCAACTTTAGATTCATACAATGTACTCAAGGTTAACAAATTGAAATTGAATGCATGTCTATTTAATTATTTTTTTTATTTGAAGATACATTTATTTGTTTTTGGAGTGTATAAGCTTTTTATAATTGCTAAGAATAGTATCAATCTCTTTTATTATCTATTATTATCATTTCAGAATCACTAATTAAGAGATTTTTTTTATAGGTCACTAATTAAGACATTTTGATAAAACAAATAACAAAAAATAAATACTATAATATTTCAACTTTAATTAACAAGTCAATAAATCAATATCTAAATAACGTAGAAGAAAAACAAATTTCAAGTCGATTTTAATTTTCCAACAAACACTAACTTTTGATTATTATACTTTTTGTTTTCTTTCTTGTATAATGCTAGATTTAATTATTATAACTCAAGGATCAAATATGCATGAAATTTTCAAGCCTAAACTTCATATGGTAACGAAGAGTAAAATCATATATTTTGGCTCTTATTTGCATTCAAATGAGCATAACCAAAGGGGGAAATAAATTAAAATAAACTTGAAAAGATATAATGAAAAAACTTGAAAATTTTGTGAGTGTCAAGTCTTCAAAGGTATAATGATCAAAACTACCATTGCATGTGAAAGGAATAAAATGGAAAAAATAGGTGCAATGACTAAAGTTATATGTTTTTTGAAGATTAAAATTAAGGTGTTTTTTCTCTCTCCTACTTTGATTAAATATTGGTAGGTTAACTTTTCTTAATTAAAGTTGAAAATTTATAGTTTTTTATGAAAGTTTTCTTCATTAACTTTTCTTCCAAATATATTAATGTATAAATAAAAATGTTAATGATAAAGATGATGAAAGTTTTGGCCAAGTTTTGCAATATCATGTTCTCTTTTTAATATTATTTAAAGAACATAGAGTCATTATTTCAAAACGATGTAGCTGATGTTATTAACAAAATACAAATTAAAAGATATTGGTACATATTTTAGAATAGTTAAAAAGTTTTTATAATCATAATTATAAATAAATGCAGTATTTTAATTTTAAAATAAAATTTTCTAATAGAGATGATAGAGTGACCCCCACTTTGAATTCTTAACATGAAGTAGTTTGTACTTAAAAATCTTAAGAAAGAGAAAAATACTTCATTAGATGGAAACAATTGTTCATGGTAAGTTTCCAACTTATGACTAATTTGAAAATAGCTAGCAAAAGTAACCGTAAAAGTTGGTCTAAGGAAAGAACAACTTATCGTAGAAGTTGGTTTAGAAAAAAAAAATGTTTCAATTCGATTTATTGACTTTAACTTTTGAAGTCAAGTCAATGAATCAAGACATTATAACATACGTGCATTTTTAATATTAGATTAAAATAATTATTTATGATAAGTTTTCAACTAATCGTAGAAGTTGGTTTAGAAAAAATATACAACTTAAATTAGGTTGATTGTCAAACAAAACAATAAACTTGATATATAAAATTCATTTAAAGATAAACAATTTAAAAAAGACAAAGTGACCAAGGGCTTTTGTCTTTCTAGCAATTTTCTTAGTTTATTGTTCATGAAACTCCCGTGCACAAATCTACAACCTTAAGGTTTGGGAAACATTCTTGGGAGTTTCAACCATTTCTTGAAATATTCTATGACAAATATTTAGAAACATTTGTTCTAAAAAACAACCTATTTTTAAAACAATTTTCAAAAAACCACCAAATATAGTTTTTAAGGTAGGAAACAGTTGTCCATTATAAGGTAGTGACACAAAAATCTAACGATAAATTCAAGAGCATTGTTCTAGGTTATTTACATCTTGGATGTGTTATGGTCACTACTACCACCATTAGTGTAGTAATAATCATACCCATTTTGACATTTTCCCAAGAGTCGAGAATAACCTCCCATGAAAAAATTCCAGGAAAAAAAAAAATCAATAGCCATTGAGTTTATCTTTACTCTGCAGAGTCTTGAGGATGAATAAATCCCATTTATAGATGACAAAAATGAACTTACAAAACATGGGGCATCTGTATATGAAAGATCACATCTATTCACATTATTTGATCGATTCATACAACCCAATAACAGTACAACTATAAAGTAAGCACTAACAGAGACAAACCTAGCCAATCATAATACTTACTCATCATCCTCGAAATCAATTACCATCCTCAACTTTCTTCTACTTGTAGAATTTATTGGTAATGCACTAGAAGCTATGTCATCCCCCGAATCAGCCAACTCGTCAGCCACTTGTTGATGTGGTGAGATATCCCTATTGTTGGTGGATGCAGCTCCCAACTGTTTTTCACTACTAAAGGCCATAATTTCATCTTCTGAATTGTCATCCAAGCTGACATGCTTGAAAGCAACATCATCTTTAATTCCAGCAACTTCCAACTCATTGGATAGGGTGTGTCCATCCCTAAGAATCAAAGTTTAGAGGTTTTAGGCCCCACAGAGAAGAAAAAACCAGGCTCAACAATAAGGTGCAACTATGTATGAATTCTTCCTCAAAATATTTATTGTGTAAATATATCATTATCACTTCCAAAATTTTTTGAATGATATTTTTCAACATTCTAGGACAAGAAGAAAATTCCACAAGCTATTCTATTACCAGCATTAAGGGGTTTCGAATGACAAATACCATACCTTTTCGTGACATCTTTAGCAACTACATTGCCAGACAGATCATCAATCCCTAATCCCCCATTTGAAGTGCTTGTATGCTTCTCATCCAACTTTGGAGGGAGTCTCCTAGTTTTCCTGTGTCCAAAAGATACACCAAGAGAGATATTAGCTAAAGACAAAATGAAAAGGAAAAGATAGTCGGCATTCAAGCCAATTTGAGCAGCTTTTTAACACGATGTTCGAATCAAGAATTCATAAGATAAAGAATGAATACATAATTACATTCCAAATAGTAGAGCCAAGCAACTAAAAAAAAAAAGAGAAACATGATTATGATTTTTCCCCCATGGGTAACATTGTACAGTAGGATCTTGTACTGTATGTCAATGGATTGATGAAATGGTACTAATCAACAATCTCATGATATTTCCCAAAAAAAAAAAAAGTGATTGTAGCCATGATTGTATCACTTGTGTTCTCTGATACCAGGAAACACACCCTATTGCAAAACTGAGAAAATTGCATCATGTACCCATTACGAAAGCAGGGAATGCATTACTTGTAATGGTATACCATTAATTCCACGATCTGTGCACATACATCTTTTGCTTGAATTTGCTCTGAGCTAACTAAGAAATGGAGGGCATCACCAGCAGGTTTTCATCAATCCAACATGCAATAATTTAATTTTCATTGAAGGTTGAATCTTAGAAAGAAGAAACAAAGATGCAGATTACACAAGAAAAACACCTTATTGTTTGTTTTTGTGCTTTTGGAGAGAGATAAGAGGATAGAGATAGAGAGAGAGAGAGAGAGAGGGAGAGAGAGAGAGATACTTCAGAACAGAGCTTAGGGTTTCATCATCGGAACTTTGCATAAGTTTTCCTTCAATATTCTGTTCTGGTACCTCTTCACGCAATAATCTGTGATTCTCCTTCTTGCTCCTAAAACATCAGACAGGATTTTAGTTAAAAAATCATAAAGCTGAATAAGCTTACCCAAAAAAGGAAACATGACTGATTCACCTTAGAAAATCTATCAATATTGAGTAAAATATTTTAAATAAAGAAACCTTTATCCACTACCTGAAATCTATTAGATATCCTTTCCACCGTTCCACTCTACCACTCTACATAGAAAGTCTTAGATAATTATTTTCAAATTCATTCTTAATTGGCCTATTTTAAATCTCTAAATGAACTAAAACATGAATCCTAACATGAACTGAGAGATGATTCTGGGATACTGTTTGATTGATGCATATTGTTGCACAAATTTCTTAAGGGGGGCAGGACATTTATTGTGCCTGAAGGTACAGAATGATGGGCAATCAAGAAAAAAATTGTTCAGAAGCAAGGAGAACAGAATGTGAGAAGATGGACTTGAGGCAAGAACAAAAAAAAAAAAAACTAGAAAAGAAAGAAAAAAGTAGCAATCAATGCACTCATGAGAACCTAGAAACAGAAACCATACATGAGTAACAAAGATGACCAGGTCTGGACCAGTAAAGAGCAAACATTGAGTTGATGGAATGAGAGATTTTCTGGCCAGAAATGAACTGATAAATAGGCCCAAATGAATGAAAAAATTGAAAATTTTGTGGCCAACCTATGGTAGTGAATGACCACCGGGTTGCATTTAGTCAAAAACATGTCAGCTGGATAAACTCTTGAATATTATAATGAATTTATGAGTTCATCGCCAAAGTATAGTGGTGCTTTTCCATAAAATCCAGAACTTGACACATGCAGGTAGATGTGCTACAAGTGTACAACCATAGAGATGCAAGTATGTGACAAAAATTGCATATAAACAAACTTCATTTGCAAAATCACATAGAATACATAAAGATATAGTAACCTTTTTCTTAGTGACAACAATGTTTCATCATCAGAACCCTGTGCTTTGGCTGTATCAAAGTCATTAAGATCCTCATCTCTCAAATGCATGTTGCCTTCAGCTCTTTTCCGTCGAGGAACATGTAAGCCAAGTTGCTTAAGTTTACGGGAAACTTGGGCAGCCGTGAGCATATCATCACCAGCCAGAGCACTTGCAATCATGTAGGTGCACCTTTTATGGCCTTTAAACCTGTAAGCAAACAAATCTAACTTAATTTAAAAGAGAAAAAGAGCATCAATAGCTCCAAAAGCACAATAGTTGGCATCAATTATGCAAAAGGAAATCAAATTTGAGACATGTATATGCCACCAAAAAAAAAAATTAAACACTCACTGTTCATATAAAGCTCTAATCGTTTCCTCCTGATCTTTGCTGAAGGCACGTACTCTTTTTCTTGTATGCCTAAGAAAATAACAATAATTAGCAAATTTACTTACAAAAATGAAATAGAAAATAGTTCAATTAAGATTCCACATTCAGGAACAAGCAAAAGCTTGTGCTTTTTATTCAAAAAACAGTATGCAATTTCACAACTACCAAAGCAAGAGCTCAAACCCCAATTGTGCACAAAAAAATTGCTCTCATAACAAAGAGTATATGAAAATAATGTTAAAAATGTACTGATGCTGATAAATACTCACAAAGATTTCCTGACTAAACTTCCCTCTGAATTGTTTGAGCAAACAAGATGAGCACTTTCTCCTCCAACTGCTCTAGCTTCTTCCATTAGTTGATAAGTGCTATCAGACAAAGGTACATCAACTTGGAGCATCCTTTTCTTTGGTGCAATTTTCAAACCTAGCTGCTTAAGCTTATTGGAAACTTGGACTGGAGAAACTTTACAATCAGGATCAAGGGCTTCCGCAATGAGACGGCTACAATGTCTATCATCTTTGAATCTAAAGCAGCAGTATTTGTCAAAATGGATGCCATGCAAACTATTTCAGAAACTGCTGAATAAAATAAGAATTGATTCTATAAAACCATGCAAGCATAACTTATATAATTAGAAAAACCAAAACAGACTTGCAATCACTTAATTGTCAGACCTTAAGTTCAGTATGATTCAGATAACTACATTTACATCCAATACTTACTGGTAGTAAAACAGTAGGATGCAAGTGCACTTACTTCTCATAGAGATCCTTAATGTTTTTCTCCACCTCAGCACTGAGAACAAGCCTTCTCTTTCTTTTAGAAACTCTTTCAGACTCATGTTCCGCATAATGCCCCGCACTGCAACAGTGAAAGCATCAACCAAGGACTTTCTAAACCATGAGATGTAAGAAAAAAGTAGTTTTTCAAGACTTTTACTGTTGAACATCATACTTATCAGAATTTGTCTTCCCATCGATTTTGCTACTTGAAATAGGAGTGACGCCTTCCTCCACCTCACTAAAATTATCATCATTTCTGTCCCCAAGAGAAAAAAGGATGGTAGCACTTGTAAATTATTTCCTTGATTACTAAGCATTAGTAGTATTTCTGTACCATTCCAATTATATGACGAAACTTAAATAAAATACTTTTCTCCCTCTTTATGAAAAGAAACACCAATCTCTAAATAAGATCAGACTATCTATGGATGAGTGAAGATGTTAAACATTCTGCTAGAGCATCCTAGTTAATGTTTATAAAGTTCATAAAGGAAAAATAAACTGCAAAACTCAAGAACCAATAATAACATGAATACTAAAGCTCCATAAACACATCTTACTTTTGATATACAGGCTCATGAGAGATCACAACATCAGCTTCATCCTCCCCAAGAGCATCTGCTATACTTCTGTGCATCCATCCCTTGCCTTCTGTTGAGCCAATTTCTCCATGCCTTGAAATATTTCCCCATTTTCCACTTTCTTTCTTCAAACTTCCAAGTTCATGCAATAAAGATTGGGAAGTGATGTAATGGCATTCTCCACGGGTTTTCCAAAAGAGAACTTCCACAAAAAGAAGGGGTTGACTTTTCATTTTCCTTAGCATTTTTCTAACCAAATTTGTCAGGAAACAAACAATATTTTCATAATCCTTGCATGGACATGACTTCTGCTCACACAGGATATTGTAGAATATGGTGAGGAGTGATAACTGCAAAATTTAGTCAAAAAAAATATATATACATATAAATTGCATTTTCCTCATTGCTGCAAACTATTCTTAAATAAGATGTTTTTTGAGTTCTAACCTGGTATAGCATTGGAGAGAGCTCCAAATCATCACAGATCTTCCGCAAAATGCATATAATGTAGTGATTTGTCGTGGTTGAATTGCTCTTATAAAACTTAAGCAACCAACATAAATTTTGGATAACATGGTTATTTGCAAAAGCAGAAACCAAGGTAGACACCTTAAAATCAACTTCATCAACCACAGCTGCCTGCTCATCACCCGAAGAATCATCAGTTCCATAATGAAGATCATCAGTAGTATTTTTTGCCTTTTGGACATCCATATGTGGCAGACTGCCTCCAAGGTTTCCTGTCCCAAGCACAGGTATTTCAGTCTCAATCTGTATGACGGCTTCTTGTCTTCCATCAGAAATCGAATTTTCTAAGCTTTCTTTCTGCGACATGTTCAGATCTGCAGATTGTCCACAATTGGAGACACCAATTTCATTCTGAATGACACCATGATCTCCATGTTCTCCTTCATTTTCATTCTTGTCACTCAATGTTCTCTTCTTTCTCCCCTTTCTTGACTTTCTAGAAACCTAATCACAAAAGAATTTACAAGAAATAAATGTGGATCATCATAAACATTTCCTACTTTGACAATCCATCGTCTTAGAGATATAGCATAATACATTATACTGATTTTAGATTAACTCAACAAAGCCTTAAACTCAAATTACTAAGGATTTCTTGTTCATAAAGTGACTCTATTTTTGCATTGGGCATCCACCTACCACAACCCTCCTTTCTCCAAGCATGGGACCAGCTTTTCAAGAGAAACTACACTAAAACCAAAACTTGACATAAATTACAAACTTCCAAAGAAGCTGAAATTATACAGAAGAACAAAAAAGGCACTCAAGCAAGATAAGAAACAAAGTGTATTTGCCTTGCAAGAATAAAAATCAACAGATAAAATAAAAATTAGAACAGATGAATGTGAAAACTCAAAACGATAAATAAATAATGTATACATACATACATATATACATACATACATTCATACATACATACATATATATATATATATATATATATATATAGATAGATAGATAGATAGATAGATAGATAGATAGATAGATAGATAGGTGACCTGGCCAAGAGGATGGGGCATCATTTATTTGGCATGTGGGTTCCACCCCTATTTGGGTCCACATGATTGAACAGGTAACTAGGGAACCTCAGGTGAGAGAAAGAGAGAGAGAGAGAGAGAGAGAGAGAGAGAGGAAGAGAGAAGCACCAAAACTGCTTCAAGCAATGGTCTTCAGTACTCTTCAAGTCTGTCCTGCTCAACATAAAGGACGATATTCTTTATCCTGTATGGGTGAGCAACCCCAAATTTTCACTGACTTACCAGAGTCAAACATAAGCCATTAAAACCTGATTCAGGGGGCTCTGCAAGATCTCAGAAGAGGAGTCAAAGGTTAGACCCCCTATCAACACTCCCCCACAAGGGTGAGCAGAGATGGAAATTCTGTTCCAGGTCTAGATAGGCAAAATTGCAAAGTATGGAGGGGGATATAGGAATAGCAGCAGGCTCCATTAGAGATTTAGAAGCAAAAAGCCCAACGCATACAGATGTTTAGTCGCTGACACTACAGAATAGGTAAAGGTATATGTATTGCCTGACATCATGTTTAACAAGTAAATCACCAACTAGACTTCATGATATGCACATAAACCTAATGCTTTAGTCAAAAATTACTACAGGAAATCAATGATCACTTTACTTGAATATTGTTAACTTTGAGTTCATGAATGTATATAGACATTTATACAGCAGTAAGCACTTTGTATTAACAAACAAAAAGAATAGGGCAGACATTATGTACTCGGCCCACTTTTATCAGCAAAGATGTCTTAGACATTTAATGGTGTTTTCAACTTCCATATGCATGATGTCAGCTAGAATTCATAGGCGTATTTTTTCCATTTATAAACAATAATCTCAAATTAACAGATTCCCCACTCAAGATTAGCCCACAAAAGAAAACATAACGTACCCTTAATGTTCCGTGAGCCTGAAGATTCTCCATAAGCTGTACAACTATATATATCATTTCGACCAAATCTGCAAGATCACTGACCAGAATAATAAAATTAGTCGGGTCTAGATCCCTACATGAAATATTACTTTCTTTCAATGCATTCATCACCACAAAAATGAAAGGGCAAGGTTGACTTGATTCATCATCATGATGCCTATATTGATTATAATGCTTTAAAATAGATAGTACAATTTTCCATTTTTCTGTTTGGTCAAGAATTTCAATGCAGTCATGACATTATATTCCACTATTGACCAGATGATGGTGTTATAAGATAACGAAAAAAATAATAACAATAATTGCTCATCAAATTAGTTGTAGTAATAATAAATATAACAACATCATCATCAACAATGAACTTCTAAGTTGTTGAAATCAAAGGGGAAACCTTTTGGGTTGTTTATGAGAGTCGAAGGATTTGATCAGATTCAAGAGAAAATGAGTCATCCCTTGATCAGTCTGGTCATAAAATAACTTGTAAAGAAGGATTCGAGCTGTTTGAGGCTCTTTAGAATCTTCCAGTGATAGTTTAAGCACTAAATCTAACATGCGAATCTGCAAAATGGAAAAACCAGCAAGGTTAGACAGATATCTCAGAGCTATATGCAAATTTATTATTCTGCCCTCATTAAAAACTTCCCAAAAGAAAACACAAATAATGAGATTTGAGATGCATGTGTTAACAATATAGATCCCAAGACGTAAAGGGAACTCCTGCACCTTGCTTGATGTTCTATGATGTGTAGGACACTTTCACCATCCATTATTCATCTGCTTGAAAACTGTTAATACATCTGTCTACACATGTCTAACTAAAATTGGCCAGTTACAAATAAGTCCACCTTATTAATTAGAAATTTTGACAAAACAAGGATTATTCAATACCTTTCTTGTGATGGAATAATTAATGACCTATGATTTTTTTTTCTTCAATATTCTCCTGGATACACTCAACTCAAACCTGTGGATCCTATTTACTTTCAACATAGACACTGACAAACACAAGAAACAAAACTACATCGGTGTGTATAGATTTTGGGGACATTTCTGGCATCCCTTGTTCTTCCATGGACAACAGGTCTTCTTTTCCAGAATCTTCACAACATAAAAAACTAATCCTACAGTATAGTTTAGCTTATTAGGAGATAATAATGGTAAAACTTCCTTTCATTTTGCTTCTACCACTGAGGTGTCTGCATATTTGTGCAATAGATCGAAAATCATTATCACAAGGCCCTGAAGCATACTTCTCTTTTCTTTTTGTTGAAATTTGGCATTCAAAGTTAGGGTTTTAATTTAGGAAAGTATTTTAGGAATAAAAAAGGAGAGATCATTTAGGATGATTCAGTTTCCTAATTTTAGGAGAGAATCAAGCTAGATTGATATTTTCTTATTCAGTCATTTATGTATATATATGTGTATGGTGTGTACCTAAAAAAATCAAAAAAAGAATTCAGAAATTCTTCATGGTATCAGAGCCAGTTTTCTGAAACCCTAATCACTTCTGGCCACCTCTTATTCAGGCCATCATTCATTCCGGCCAAATCTCTCTGGCCATCTCTCAATCCGATCATCTCTCTCTCTGGCCATCTCTCATTCCGGTTATCAGTCCCTGTTCTCAGAGTCAAGGGAGAAAACGCTTTCCGGTCGGTCGAATCGTCGTCAGAAAACATTCACCGCCGGCGACTTTTCCGGCGACGGTTTTTTTTCACACCGCAAGGAGCGCCTGGAGGAGATCTCCAACTTTTCCCAAAGCACTGGAGCCAGAAAACCATCCACGCGTCGCCCACACACGTTTTTCCGGCCGGCAACTGTATCTCACGCGCCGGCGTGTGAGGGCGCGTGAGCCACTTTCCGGCGACGCGCTTCCTACTCCAGGCTCGCCTGACGCCGACCAGCCATCCTACGTACCTGTTTCTGCCATCCGAGCCCTGCACGTGCCTCTTTTGGGGTTCTTTTGCCTCCGCGGGCCCTCCGATCAGTTTTTCCGACGTCCTCCAGCTATTTTTCCTCAACTCCAATCCCTGCACATGCCTTGGGAAGTGTTCTTCTACCTTTCCGGTCCATGACAAAATACGGAATGGCATCATCACAAGTATCCAGCGTCACGTCACCAGAATCAGGGGGCAGATCTGAAATTCCAAACCTTGGTGGCAGTGATTCCTCTCCTATTCTCATCACAGGACGCAAATTAAATGGCCATAACTATTTACAGTGGTCACAATCTGTGTTGCTGTTCATTTGCGATAAAGGAAAGGATGAGTACCTCACTGGAGAAGCAGCCATGCCAGAAACTACAGAACCGGGTTTCAGGAAGTGGAAGATTGAAAACAGCATGATCATGTCATGGCTTATCAATTCCATGAACAATGACATAGGTGAAAATTTCTTGCTGTTTAGGACTGCAAAGGACATATGGGATGCAGCCAAAGAAACTTACTCAAGTTCTGAAAATACTTCAGAACTTTTTCAGGTTGAATCAGCCCTACATGACTTCCGCCAAGGAGAGCAAACAGTTACTCAGTATTACAACACACTCACAAGGTATGGCAGCACCTTGACTTATTCGAGACTCACTCATGGAAATGTTCTGATGATGCAGCAACATACAGGAAAATTGTGGAACAAAAGAGACTGTTCAAGTTTTTCCTAGGACTAAACAGGGAATTGGATGATGTTAGAGGCCGAATCATGGGCATTAAACCCCTGCCAAGTCTCAGGGAGGCTTTTTCAGAGGTTAGGCGTGAAGAAAGTAGAAAGAAAGTGATGATGGGATCCAAAGAGCAACCTGCCCCAACATTGGATGCCTCTGCCCTTGCTGCTCGGTCATTTAATAGTAGTGGTGGAGATCGTCAGAAACGGGATAGGCCTTGGTGTGATTATTGTAAGAAACCAGGCCATTATAAGGAGACTTGCTGGAAGCTTCATGGCAAACCAGCTGATTGGAAACCAAAGTCACGGTCTGACAAAGATGGCAGAGCACACGTGGCTGCCAACTCTGAGAGCACATCTGTTCCCGAGCCGAGTCCATTCAACAAAGAGCAGATGGAGATGCTACAGAAACTATTAAGCCAAGTTGGCAGTGGCAGTACTATCGGTGTAGCCTTCACTGCTAATCGAGGAAGAATGAAGCCGTGGATAGTGGACACAGGTGCTTCTGATCACATGACAGGAGATGCTGCCATTCTTCAAAATTACAAGCCAAGTAATGGTCATTCATCCGTCCATATTGCTGATGGTTCAAAGTCAAAAATTGTCGGGACAGGTTCTATAAAACTTACTAAAGACTTATATCTTGACTCTGTCCTCCATGTTCCAAACTTGGATTGTAATCTTTTGTCCATTAGCAAATTGGTCCGTGATCTCCAATGTGTTACTAAATTTTATCCAAACTCGTGTGTTTTTCAGGACTTGAAATCGGGGAAGATGATTGGCAGTGCTGAACTGTGTTCCGAGCTCTACCTCCTCTCATGTGGCCAATTCTCAAACCAAGTCTCTCAAGCAAGTTGCGTACAGTCTCAGAGTATGTTAGAGTCTTTCAATTCTGTGTCAAATTCTAAGGTCAATAAAGATAGTGAGATTATAATGTTACACTATCGCCTTGGTCATCCTAGCTTTGTTTACCTTGCAAAATTGTTTCCCAAATTATTTATCAATAAAAATCCAGCATCTTATCACTGTGAAATTTGTCAGTTTGCAAAGCATACTCGAACAGTATATCCTCAAATCCCATACAAACCTTCGACTGTTTTCTCTCTAGTACATAGTGATGTGTGGCCAAAAATATTTCTGGCACTCGATGGTTTGTGACATTCGTTGATGATCATACATGGGTAACATGGGTTTTTCTTATGAAAGAAAAGTCAGAGGTCGGGCACATTTTTCAAACCTTCAATCTTATGGTTCAAAATCAATTCAATTCCAAAATTCAAGTCCTCAAGTCAGATAATGCAAAGGAATACTTTACTAGTAGTCTCAGTACTTATCTTCAAAATCACGGCATTATCCACATAAGTTCTTGCGTTGACACCCCACAACAAAATGGGGTGGCTGAACGCAAGAATAGACATCTCTTGGAGGTTGCCCGGTGCCTTATGTTTTCCTCTAATGTTCCAAACTATTTCTGGGGGAAGCTATTCTCACAGCTACTTATTTGATTAACTGTATGCCATCCAGAGTGCTTACCTTTCAATCCCCACGTCAACTTTTCTTAAAACAATTTCCTCACACCCGTGCAGCCTCTTCTGATTTACCACTCAAAGTATTTGGTTGCACGGCATTCGTTCATGTGTATCCTCAAAATCGTAGCAAATTTGCTCCTCGAGCCAATAAGTGCATTTTCCTAGGGTATTCTCCAACCCAAAAAGGGTACAAATGCTATTCTCCAACCAACAAAAGATTTTACACCACCATGGACGTCTCTTTCTTTGAACATGTCTTCTTCTATCCCAAATCTCATGTTCAGGGGGAGAGCATGAATGAACATCAAGTTTGAGAGTCTCTTCTTGAGGGTGTACCTTCTTTTCACTCAGAGTCACCAAATCCTTCCCAATTCACGCCCACTGAGTTGTCCACACCCATGCCGTCATCAGTCCCAGCCAGCCCAGCACACAAATGTTCCTTCTCCTATGACCATCCAGTCTCCCATGCCTATTCAACCTATAGCCCCACAACTTGCTAATGAGAACTTACAAGTTTACATCAGGAGGAGGAAAAGACAGGAATTAGAGCACGGATCACAGTCAACATGTGGCCAATATATTGACTCCAATTCAAGTCTTCCTGAAGAGAACATAGGTGAGGATAGGGCTGGAGAGGTGTTAATTCCCAGCGTTGATGATTCTACTCTGCCGATTGCATTGAGGAAGGGTGTTAGGAGATGTACAGATCATCCAATTGGGAATTATGTTACATATGAAGGGCTATCACCATCTTATAGAGCATTTGCTACTTCTCTTGATGATACTCAGGTTCCCAACACAATACAAGAGGCATTAAAAATTTAAGAATGAAAGAAGGCAGTACAAGATGAGATTGATGCACTTGAGAAGAATGGGATGTGGACTATCACAGATTTGCCGGTTGGGAAGAGGCCAGTGGGTGCAAGTGGATTTTCACCATAAAATACAAAGCAGATGGATCAGTCGAGAGATTCAAGGCTCGTTTGGTAGCTAGAGGGTTTACACAATCCTATGGGATAGACTATCAGGAGACTTTTGCTCCTGTTGCAAAACTGAACACTATCAGGATCCTTCTCTCATTGGCTGTCAATCAAGATTGGTGCTTGCAACAACTGGACATAAAAAATGCGTTTCTAAATGGTGACCTAGAAGAGGAAGTCTACATGGAAATACCACCTGGTTTCGAAGGAAGTATGGCAAAGAATCAGGTTTGCAAACTCCAAAAATCCTTGTACGACCTTAAACAATCTCCCTGAGCCTGGTTTGATAGATTCACAAAAGCAGTCCTGAAGCTGGGCTACAAACAAGGTCAGGCTGATCATACTCTATTTGTCAAGAAGTCTCATGCCGGGAAAATGGCCATATTGATAGTCTATGTTGATGATATTATTCTATCTGGGAATGATATGGAGGAATTACAGAATTTGAAGAAGTATTTGTCAGAAGAGTTTGAAGTTAAAGACCTTGGAAATTTGAAATATTTCCTTGGTATGGAAGTGGCTAGATCAAGGAAGGGAATTGTAGTCTCTCAGAGAAAATACATACTCGATCTTCTTAAGGAGACCGGTATGCTTGGATGCAAACCAATTGATACTCCTATGGATAGTCAGAAGAAACTTGGTATCGAGAAAGAAAGTACACCGGTAGACAGGGGGAGATATCAGCGGCTCGTCGGGCGCTTGATTTATCTCTCACACACTCGGCCAGATATTGGCTTTGCAGTGAGTGCTGTAAGTCAATTCATGCACAGCCCCACTGAGGAACATATGGAAGCAGTCTACAGGATTCTTAGATATTTAAAAATGACACCAAGGAAAGGTCTATTCTTCAGAAAGACAGAGAACCGTGACACTGAAGTATACTCAGATGCGGATTGGGCAGGAAACATCATTGACAGGCGGTCCACTTCTGGATATTGTTCTTTTGTCTGGGGAAATCTTGTTACCTGGAGGAGTAAGAAGCAATCAGTTGTAGCCAGAAGTAGTGCAGAAGCTAAGTACAGAGCTCTTGCACAGAGAATCTGTGAAGGGATTTGGATAAAAAGGGTTCTTAGTGAACTGGGACAAACGAGTTCATCTCCAATTCTGATGATGTGTGATAATCAGGCAGCTATAAGCATAGCAAAGAACTCCGTGCATCATGACAGGACCAAGCACGTTGAGATTGATAGACACTTCATCACAGAGAAGGTGACTAGTGAGACGGTTAAATTGAACTATGTTCCTACCAAGCACCAAACCGCAGACATCCTCACCAAAGCTTTACCTAGGCCTAACTTCGAAGACTTAACTTGCAAGCTGGGATTATATGATATATATTCTCCAGCTTGAGGGGGAGTGTTGAAATTTGGCATTCAAAGTTAAGGTTTTAATTTAAGAAAGTATTTTAGAAATAAAAAAGGAGAGATCATTTAGGATGATTCAGTTTCCTAATTTTAGGAGAGAATCAAGCTAGATTGATATTTTCTTATTCAGTCATTTATGTATATATATGTGTATGGTGTGTACCTAAAAAAATCAAAAAAGGAATTCAGAAATTCTTCACTTTTCAAACAACTAATTTTTCACAATTTCATTAAGAGAAGACCAAACGAAATAAAAAAATCACAATAATGACATCCCACATGTTCTCTCTAGTAGTCTTTTTAAAAGAAGGCTTGAAATTTTATATTCCAACTGCTTTTGAATTTATTTATTTGAACAACAGTATAAAATTCCAGGACTTTATTTCAATTCTCAATGTCTCATCAAAAAAATTGATGCCAAAAAACAAAATAGTGTTTTTCCAAATAAATCACCAAACAGGGTTTCTGCATTAATAAACAAAGTATCTATACCTACAGATAGTACAAAAATTAAACACATGCTCAAAATCAGTATCTTTTTTACTCAGGAACTTTGTTGTCCAAAAGACCAACAAAGATAAAATGTTTTATGGAAGGTGACCCCAACCCCAGTTGTAAAAAGATATGTCATCTTCTTTCCTGTTTGTGATCTTAAAGAAGAAGAAACGGGAATTACATAAAATAAGCATCTCTGCCCCCAGCAAATCATGCAAGTGAAGATGAAAATTTAAGGATGCTCTTGGTTTGGAAAATATTTTCATTGTCAGGAAACAGTTGTACTTATTTTTTTTTCTTGAAAATGCATTTCATTAAGAAAAGTAAAAGCTAGTTTTCAAAGATGAAATCTACAAAACATTGTTTATTTTGAGTTGTTGCTCATGTGCAAAAGGTTGAAAGTAAATATAATTAAAATATCATATAATATATATACTTATATGTTCTAAAATATATTATTTTTTAAGGATAATGTTATTAAATAGTTTATGATATATGCACTGTTATTATGTGTTATTATGAGTAGTAATACATAATGTGTTATATTTTATGCATAGAATATCTTATTATATGTGACATTATTATTATTCTGCATTTGTTGATTATTCTTTTTCATTTTCTTTGCTATATTTTTATTTTTAAACAGTGTAATAAAATGTTCTAATATGCTTACAATTAATCAAGTAAAATGAATTAGTTAACAATATAAAATATATCCGCTTATAATCATCTATAGTGTAATAAATAAAACAAATTACTTTTATTAAAAAAGATAATATTTAATTTCAAATATATATGAGCTTATCATGTACCATTTTGTAGGGGTGTGAAAAAGTGTGGTTCAATCGGTTTTTGGAGAAAAAAGCAGTTGAACCGACATAGTCGGTTTATGCTTGAATCAAAACCAAACTGACCTTTTAGTGATGTAAAAACTGAATCAAACCAAGTTTGATTAAGGTCATAGTTCTAACTTTTTTTTAAAACTAACTAAAACCCACTTGGATTTGAAATTCAAAATATGTTCAAATTTTTTAGTTCAAAATATAATGAATACATTTAAAAATTAATTTAACCATAGTCTAAGAATAGTGAATTACTTTAATAGAGTCTAATATAAAAAAACTCATCAAAAAATGAACAATTACATACAAATCTTTTGGTTTGGTTTGATTTTTATTGGTTTGGAGGCAAGGAAACTGAAAACCAAACCAACAAAATTGGTTTTGAAAATTCTCAAACCAAACTAACCTTATGGTTATTGAAAACCGAACCAATATGATCAATTTTAGTTGATTTTGATCATCTTTTCAGTTTTTTCGGTTTTACTTATACCCCTACTATTTTGTTCATATTTATATTCCTTTTATATTTATAATATTCATATTTGTTTAATATTATGGGTCTCACAAGGTCTTTTATGTGATTTTGTTTATTTTTGTGTTTTCAATATTTTAAAAAGTGTTATCACTTTTATTAACAAAATTTTAAAAACCCCAAATTGATGTTTTCAGTTTTTTCCCCTTTTCTAAAGTCAACTTTCCAAAAACTGAAAATAGAAAAACAACATGCAAACAGGTTTTTCAAACTTGGTTTCTGCCTTCCTTGAGAATGAAAACCAAAAAAAAAAAAAAAAATCTAATCAAATAGGCAAAGTATTCTCTTAAGCTACTTTTGTAATAATTTTAAACTGCACTAATTTTTTAACATAATCAAAGCTAGCATGCCAAAACATTAAGTTCAAACAGGAAGTAAAAGTTACCATATTTTTCATAAGGGACCCTGCTGCAGACAGAAACTTGTAGTCATTTGTCTCCTTCAAGCCATCAAATGCATTACGCCACTTCAAAACTACAAGCAGAAACATGGCCTCATTCATTGTTGCTGCAATTGGTCCACATATATCGCCTTTGAAAAATGTACTATCAGTATACTCATTGGCAAATGTCTCAGATGTATCCATTCCCCTATTTGGCTGAAAAAAATATAGAAATCCACATCAAAGGAAACTGTATGGATCAAAAAACATTTAATTGAGATGAAATATTGAAGCTAATTAAAACACTCAAAATGGAATTGCATATACAAAAGCCTCTAGTAGGGAATCAAGGGTTTAAAGTTTGACAATATCTTGGTTTAAAGTTTGATAATATCTTCAAAGAGCATTTTGAGAAAAAAAAATTAGAAAACATAGAAATGGATATCAATGGAAACTGTATTGATTAAAAACAACTTAATTGAGACAAAATGTTCAAAATGGAACTGTGCATACAAAAAACTACACAAGGGTTTAAAGTTTGACAATATCTTTTAACATCATTTTGAAACAAACTTCAATTTTTCCCTCAAAAAAAAAACTGAATATTTTCAACCTTTCCATGTGCAAAATCTACAATATCTCCACATTTAATCACAAAAAATGCAATATCAACAAAATTACAAAATTTCAGTAGGCAGAAAATTTTCCTGCGTGAGAAATTGAAACAAGAGCTAAACTTCCTCAATGTTCAATAGCACACTGATCGTCATTACAGAAAGGTTCAGCCAATCATGATCCTTCATCTTTTAGATATAACGACATATAATATACTTTGATCATACCCCTTCAGGTTAAGTTGCTTTACCTTCACATTCATCAAGGGTCCAGATCCTTTTTACTTTATAACAAGATTGCAACTCCTCAAGCTATATAGATGATAAGCTTCGGTTGTCCAAAAATAGAGAAGTTAAAACATAAAACTAATTTTAGACAAGTTTGCTCCATATCATTGAGTACTACAGTATACAAACATTAGCCATCAAAAGTGGCAAATTTTGAGAAAAAACATAAGCACAAATAAAAAAAATGCAGTTACCCAATTATCCAATTAGAGAAAATAGCACATGCCCAAGCACAAGAAACCTGATGATATGAATACATAGTACGTATTTCTCACCTTAGAGATCAAGAACTTGTGATATTGGAAAGATGTAACGAACTGAGAAACCTGAAAGAAAACAACCACATCGCTGTTCTGAATTGCATGATGTTCTTTTTCAATGTCCTCACAAATAGACTGCATCAGAACTGATACACAACACATTTACATGCAGACTATGCATCAGCACAATAATGTAAAACCAAGAGAAGCAAGAACAAAGTAAAAAACAATGACCATTTCATTACAAAAGATATACCATTATAGCCTCCTGACAAAAACTGGTTCACAAAATCATGGACCAACTCCAGAATGTTATCCTTCGCTGAAGGTAAACTTCCATGATCCCACACAATCTTTTTTAATGGACCCCGTGGAACTTGAGGTTTAAGAAACTTATCATGAGAAGTAAAAGTTGGATTTCCCTTGAAAAACGTTTTTGAACCATCCTGTTGGAAGAAAACACCTATGTTACTAGAATTCAGGATAAAAAGCATCAGAAGCATCAGGAATAATTAGCCTAATACCATGGTAACCCGTGTAAAGGCTCCACAAAATTGTGAAGAACGATTTAACTTCCGTATCCTCAAAAGTTTTCTTTTTTCTTCCTCCTCTTCTATTATGGACTTGAGACTATTAAGTGAAGTTTTGGTGTCCCCATCCACCTGAAAATCAAAAATTATGAATATAAGATATTACAACACACCTTTGATTTAACATGGTTCTTTTACACCAATCAAATAACTTGAGAAAGACGACATCAATAATCAATGAGAACTAAACATCAGACCCAACAACTAAGCTATAATTAGTACCAAGCTATAAACCATAAGATCAATGGCTTCTAAACTGAGAAAGTAGATGCAGGTGTGATGAGACTCAACAGTTTATGGACTTGAAAAGAAAAAAAAAATTATTATACATCAAATTAGCTGCTGATCTATCATTCAATTGATATTCCAGAATTATACCTAGAGCCTAGTCAATGCAACTTGGTATGACCCTATCAAAGTTTATTAACTAATAAATTTAACTTTGTCACCGTATTTTCTCTCAATTTTTGCTCAAATTTTTTTTCCCAATGTAATGCAAACTTTTACTGTCACCAGAAAAGATGCTGAAAGAGATAAAGAGAAACCAACCTTGGAACAATTTAGATGTGCTTTAGCAAGCAACTCTGGCTCTTGACCCATAAATATGTAATGGAAAATTTCTAATAAAAGCAGGTTATCTTGACGGAAATATTTGGAAGAACCACCAACATTCTGGGTAATAACCAAGATCAAGTCCATCACATTCTCATTGAACAATAGTTCCAAAAATCTGTCTCTCAGGGATAAAAATTGACTGGCAGATTCCCCAGCCTTCTGCTGCAATGAGATGTCTTGTATAGCTAAAATGTTCCGAAACAAGGTAAGCACGAGCTGGACCAATTTCCAGTCATCCTCTGTGAATGCTTCACTGTGTGGCATAGGATTAGTCAAAAACCAAAAGCACATAAATAAAACAATGATAACAGAGTACCTAAAATGAAAAAAAATTCACAGAAACTTAAGCCCATAACAATAAGAAAAAGCTTGCCAAATCCAACTGCATAAACAATTAGCCCGTTCATATTAAAGCACGTAAGCAGTGAATAAAGAAATGGAAAACAAATCTGATCTAATCACAGAATCTACCAGCCATTTTGTTATTCAATGAACACTTGCAGTTACATCCTACTGATTACATAAGCATGCGATCAAGAATGGTTGGTATATGTTAATTTTCCAAATAACCAATTTAATGCTTTATGATTGCCAGTCACTTTCGTAGATTAAAAGTTTTCATCCAAGGCATGGAACCAATCAGACCTCAAACGTAGTCATCTTAGTAACAATAATGAATTGAATGAGGAAAACGCCTGAGAACTCTTCCCAATTATAAAGGATCTTATGCTATTAGTGGGTAGTTTTATCCAATGTTTCCGATTGCTAAGGTCATTCTTGATTTGCATGTGTACTTTGATAATATCTAACTATCTTTTGCTGCTTCAATAATACATTTCTGCAAGCATGGTCAAGGTATACCCAAGGTAGTGTTCTGTGTTTCCTGAGAGGTATAGTGTTTCATTTCTCCAACTCAAGAGAATGGACACTGCCAACAAGAGAGATAAACTGAGGCTTTTACCTCATAAGGCAATTGCAAAAAGCTTCTCGGTAATTAAAGGATATTATGATGTAAATATGGAACTGACTAAATTAGAGATTAATACACAAGAACCCATGAATGGGGGAAGGAAACTACATAAAAAGTCTTGCTTACCATTCCAAATTTTCCAATGGGCTCTCAAGAAGTGACATAACCACCGCAATAGTGTTGCTGCGTGTAATTGAAGACTTCAACCCCCATAAATATTCTATCTGTTGTGAAATATCATTGGATGAAGCCTCAATAGGCATTGTAAGAAACACCAAAACCTTCACTGCAATATAAAAAGAACAATCAACAAATAAAACCCATTATAGGCACTTCGTGAATTAACATGTAATGAAGTATAATCTGATTGAAAAAAAAAAAAACATGTAATGAAGTATAAAGAGCCCTTTACCGGCATTTAACACCAAGTTGCGATCATCTTGACAATGTTCAATTATTGGTATCAAATCTTTGGAAACTGTGTTCCATTTGCATACTTGTTTGAACACTGATCTTGACTGCGGATCATCACGCCTCAGAAATCTCAACAAATCCTTTAAATTATCTGCCAATGAATTGGAAAAAATAAATAAAAAGAACATGTAATGAGATAAAATAATCCCGCTTATTTGGTTGCCAATGTAGTTAGAAACTAAAGAAATTCGGAGTATCTTTCAATAAAATTGCTGAAAAGTGTCAGAAATACAAAAAAGAATTCGCAGTTCTGAGATACAGCCATTTAGCTTAATCGAGGCGATCGTATATTGTCAAGTAACCAAAAAAACATAAAAATGTCATAATTTTCGTACTTCCCCTATTTTCTCAGAAACCAAACATCGGGTACATTTCAATTTCCGAAGACTATGAAAAAGAAAAAGAAAAAAAAACAAAAATGACATAAAATCTCGATGTTCAAACTTCATTTTTCTTAACTTTCTTCTCTCTTCCGACAATTTCTCACCGACCAAACAGAAATTCATACCCAAACAATAGTCGGTCTTCGCGTAGCCGATCCGATTCCCACCATCGTCCTCATCGATAGATCCCAGACCAGCGCAGATCACGGACAAGCCTTCCATGTCCATCTCTTGAGATCAAAATTAGGGTTTCGAAGCGTAAATTTTTTTTCCGATTTTGAGGAGTTTATTGCTAGGGTAACTATGGCGCGGAAACGGAAACGGATGCAAAGTTTCCCGCGCTTTCTTGGGACGTATTCGGCAGTCTGCGGCCTAGGAAAAAATCAGGGCAATTGGTGATGTGGCAGAAAACCATTGGCTGCATCTTAATTGGAGACAAAATTTTCTATTTTGAAGGCTGTTTGGTTTTCGAAAATTTTGAAAAAAAAATATAAGCGAAATAAAATAAAATAAAAATGTAAAAGAAAGGAAATTAAAAATAAATTTAAATTTTATATATTTATTTTACTTATTTTTTATTATATAAAGATTAAATAATTTTAAAATATATAAATATTTTGATAAAATTAAAATATATTTGATTTTTTTATATTTTTTATGAAATTAAATACGAGAAAATTATTTTTTTACCATTTTTTTATTTTCTTAATATTTTTCAGAAATCAAATGTAGAAATGAATTAGAAATTTAAGAAAATTAATAAAAGGTATTTTCAATAGAATGGCTGTATTAAATATTTGAAAAATGTGGATCTTTTTTTATGTAGGAATTATTTTATTTATTTTTAATTAAATATATTTTGTTTTAAAATAATAAAAACGAATTTATTTCCGAAGGCAACCAAGGTATTCAAAGTTCAGACCGCCAGCGCGAGGGGAACGTTGTGGGGCCCGCTTATTGGGAGAGCGATGCTTCTTGCAAAACGACACCGTGTCATCTCCCCGTGTCCTGAGACAAAAACCCAAAACCCAAAACCCGATTTCAATAATAATGCCACAGTGAAAACAATAAATCAAAAAGGCCTCTACATTTCGTGTTCGATATAAACGAGAAGGAAGGCTTCAAGTTCCGCCAAATTCAGCGGCGGTTTCTTCAACCACCGCATTCTCTAACCCTAACCTCCAAGCTTAATCTTCCACAACCCTCCACCCAATTCTCACCTCCTCTTTCTCTCTCGATCATTGTTTCTATCTCTTCTGTTTTTTTTTTTTTTTTTTCTCTCTCTCTGCAATGGCTCAGGTGGTGGCGACTCGCGCGATTCAGAGCTCGATTCTGTGCCCTAGCTCTGGATCCGTGCATGAGCGATTTGAGAAGCTGAAGCCCTCCGGTTTCGCTGCGAAAGTGTTGGCTCGCGAAGAGCGGAGGAGCCGGAGAGTGGCTTGGAGGGGCGGTCCGATTGCGGCGGCGAAGAGATCTGTGCGAGCTGAGACGGAGGTTGTTCCGGTCACACCAGAGGATGCGAAGGTTTGTGGTGGTACTGTTTGGTTTACTTTTTTTTTCTTCTTCTTCTTCTTGAGGAATTGGAGGAAAAGAGAGTGTGATTTTGAATTTGGAGCTTTGTTTTTTGGGATGGTTTTCGATACGTAGGAATTAAGAGGAAGGGACGGAAAGAGAGTGATTTTGAGGGTGGGGCTTTGTTTTTTGGTATGGTTTTCAAAACTTAGGAATTGCGAGGAAGTGGAGGATAAGAAGTGGAAATGTGATTTTGAAGCGGAAGGCTTGTGGTGATTGGGAGCGGAAGTTTGAGATTTTATCGTGCTTACTTTTTTTATTTTTATGCTACGTTTTCTTGGAAACTGAACCGAGCGCTATCATTTTGATTATAGTAAGCCAGCTTGATCGGTAGATTGTGCTTTCTGCGTAATTCTAGAACGTAAGCTATTGTTTTGCTTACTCTCTGTTTGGTTGTTGAGAAAGTGAATGCATGTGTGAATCTAATGTTTTATGTTGATTTGGTTTTTGGAAAATGAAAGACTTGCCTTTAATAAGACTAATGGTTATGCCAAGCTCGGTTGAGCAGAAATCTTTGTTTCTTGGTCTCAAGTACTGAACATTTGAAGGTTCATTTTGGATCTCTAGAAGAACTTGGGAAAGGAACAGTCATTGCCGGATATTTTTTTAGAAAGTATCCATTTTAAGCTATTACAGTACTTCCTTTTGATTCCTTCTTGTGTTCAGAGGTCAAAATGGAGCCTAAGGATTGTGAATTTTTGTTTAGTATAATTCCCTAAATTTCTTTGCAACTCAACAAAATACAAATTTTGTAACGATCATGTAGTTTTGTCAACTTTATTTAATTATCCTTTTTGCTATTTTCCACTATAATAACAGCATCAACGTTTAATGATTATTCCACCTGCAGTTTAGTTCTACATCATGTTTGATTTCTGGAAATATTTCTATCAGAAGCAGCAAACAGCTGCAAAGGTAATCCTCAATGCAACTTAGTACTTATCTTACCGGTTTTTTGTTGCTCTATGCTGATCAGGGAGAGGAGCAATATCATCTTTTACGGGGAATTCAACAGCTTGGTGAGACATCTGTTGGTATGTGGTCTAAGCCAACGGTTAGACGCAAGACAAAGATTGTTTGCACAATTGGTCCATCCACCAACACACGGGAAATGATATGGAAGCTGGCTGAGGCTGGAATGAATGTAGCCCGCCTGAATATGTCTCATGGAGATCATGCATCTCATCAGAAGGTTATTGATTTGGTAAAAGAGTATAATGCACAATCCAAAGATAATGTCATTGCAATCATGCTTGATACCAAGGCAAGTTTTCTAGTTGTTCTTTGTCCTACTTACATTTTATGTTGCTGCATTCAGTTGCTTAAATTGACCAGTTTACTTAGTTGTTGGAATGCTCAGATAATACCCTTCATTTAGTGGATCCCTTCTTACTTGCCAATTATCTTGTTTACTTCCTTTTCTTTGCTACCAGGGCCCTGAGGTCAGGAGTGGGGACTTGCCCCAGCCAATCATGTTAAAAAGTGGGCAGGAATTCACCTTCACAATTCAAAGAGGCGTTGGGACAGCAGATTGTGTTAGTGTTAACTATGATGATTTTGTCAATGATGTAGAAATGGGCGACATGCTTCTCGTGGATGGTATGAAACCATGTTTTTTCTGTCATACAAATAGGTTTTGTAACTAACCTCTTTCCTTTACTATCCATCAGTTTGTTCACCCACTTATCCTCAATTAACTTTTCCTACTTTTTCTTGCCTAAGTGTGACACTCTTCTTATCAAACAGGAGGGTGCCAGTTAAATTAGGCAGAAATTAATTTTCATGCGTAGTTGCCTAATATTTTTGAATTATTGTCAATTCACTTTACATGTTCTGTTGAGTTTGAACCATTGTTTGGGAAAATTGTTTACTTATTTATCCTTTTGTATGAATGCCTATGCACAGCAGCACATCTCTAGTCTATTGAAATTTATCTGATACTGGTGTCAACATCTAATATTGTCTAAGTACTAAAGTGAAACCAAAGGGACCAAAGGGCTTCTAGATAAATAAATTATAATTCCCTGTGGAAAGTATGAAAAAGGACTATCATGGTCTAGAAATCGAGGTTTTCCATTCGACAATGCAATTAGAACCTCCTTCTTTACAACTTTCAGTAGCCTAGTGCTCCATAGGTTGTAAAAAGAGATACTTAAGTGATATAAGTATTAAGTGCTCTAGTAAATGATTATGATTGGAAGCTATACCTGTTCACTATCTCATAATTCAGAAACCTTAACATCCAGAAGACGGGTTTCCTGCTTTAGTTGTCACCTCTCAGTGGATATTGTACATAAAAGATTATCATGAACTAAATCATCATAACAATTTTAATTCCATACCTCAATACTTCCTGGGCTCCACAACCTCGGAACTCTTAATATCCTCAATAGGGAGTTTGATGAATCACTTGTTTCAAGCTAAGTATTACTGTCATCTTATTAGTTACTAAAAAAAGGTTAGTATAAATTTCTTTGGGGCAGAGTTGTCTTCACATTTCAACACTAGCTGAAAATCTGGATTTGCATCCTTGTTTTCTGCCAAGCAAAATTTTGGGTGCTCTGAAAATGTTCTGAATATGAAGATCAACATGTGAAATCATTTGAAGCAATAAAAATTTCTTATGTGATTTTTGAAGCCCCTGACTCTGGATCTATGCTATAGGTGGTATGATGTCATTAATGGTCAAGTCCAAGACTGGAGATTCAGTGAAATGTGAAGTTGTTGATGGAGGAGAGCTCAAGTCTAGAAGGCATCTAAATGTTCGAGGAAAAAGTGCAACACTGCCATCAATTACTGGTTGGACATGGAATGAGTCCCCAATGCTTATAGCAAATGCTTTGTTTTGCAATTCAAAATAACAATTTGCTTTGATTTGCTGCAGAAAAGGACTGGGATGATATCAAGTTTGGTGTTGACAATAAAGTGGACTTTTATGCAGTCTCCTTTGTTAAAGATGCAAAAGTAGTCCATGAATTGAAGAACTATCTGAAAAGTAAATACTTAGGATATTCATTTAGAAATAACTAAATAACTTGCTTGATCTGTAATTTGCTTCAAATTTCACCATTTATAATCTTTACCTTGTTTCGGCAGGCTGTAATGCAGATATCCATGTCATTGTTAAAATTGAAAGTGCCGACTCCATTCCCAATCTACATTCAATTATTACCGCATCTGATGGGGTAATCATCTGAATCTTTGTATTGCATCTTCTAGTACTGCTATTTTTTATGGATTAATTACATTTTCGATAGAGATCCAGTTAAGTTTGTCTAGTTTCATCTTAGATTTTGGTGTCTGGGTTACTAGAAAAAAGAGGTATCTTTTAACTGTTGATTTGAACAGAAGTAGTTGTGGGTTTGGTTCCTTGCTGATAGCCAAACCTCCTTTTTTTTTTTCCCAGCTTCTTAAGAATTGAGTTCTGACATGTGAATTGAGCTGAGTTTAGCATTGTGAAAACATGGAGAAAGATCTAGGAAATGCTTCTTAATTCAGATATCAAAGACCTTGCAACTAGGCTTTATGATTGACCTGGACAGTTCATGGATCTAAATGCTGAAAACATTTTGTTAGGCAATGGTTGCTAGAGGGGATCTTGGTGCCGAGCTTCCTATTGAGGAGGTCCCATTGCTACAGGTAATTTCTTTGTTTCTGATTGAAGAGATGATAGAGATAATAGGGTCTTCCAGAAGTGCCTTTCATGTTTTATAACAAGCATCTACTTGAGTATTTACCAACATTTCAAACTGCAGGAAGAGATAATCAGGATATGTCGTAGCATGGGAAAAGCTGTTATTGTAGCAACCAATATGCTGGAAAGCATGATTGTTCACCCAACACCAACCCGAGCAGAGGTATCAGACATTGCCATTGCCGTCCGAGAGGGTGCTGATGCAGTTATGCTTTCTGGAGAAACTGCTCATGGAAAGTAAGCTCTTTCTCTTGGAGTTTCTAGTTCCTTAAGATGTAGCTGGAGATAATGGGAGCACCTTGTTTCATATTGGGAAAAAAATGTTTGGCACTTGAGGCTCAGCGTACTGCAAGCCCCCAAAGTGATTCTATATGTTTGTGTACTGTGTTGAGGGGATCCCATACTATCTATAATGCTATTAGAATCGAGCTATCCCAGGGAAACAATCTTCAAATTGGATTGATTAGGAATGTTTGCAGAACAGAATTTGGTTAGAATATTAGGATTACATATTGAGAGTTACTGAAGTGTCATGTCTTAAGCAGCACTGGGATTGAAGGCCAAATATAAACTTTTAGTGATATAACTACCAAAAAAACTGAAAAGCTTCTAATCATGCGGCCTATTAATACAAATGATTATGGCTTAACACAATTAAATTAACTGGTTTTGACTTACATGCAGGTTTCCCTTGAAAGCTGTGAAAGTCATGCATACAGTTTCCTTAAGAACTGAAGCAACCTTGGTTGGTAGCCCAATGCCACCAAATCTTGGTCAGGCTTTCAAGGTCATTTAACATATCCTTTATATTTATTTTAATGCTGCATTGGCCTTGTTTTTGTAATGTAATTTTTTTAAAAAAAGTTTAAATTTGTACTCCATTTTGACTGCTAACAATGAATACTTACCATAAGCTTCCTTTCTCTGTAGAACCATATGAGCGAAATGTTTGCTTTCCATGCAACCATGATGTCCAATACTCTCGGTACTTCAATAGTTGTTTTCACTAGAACTGGTTTCATGGCTATCCTTCTGAGCCATTATCGACCTTCTGGCACCATATTTGCCTTTACAAATGAGTAAGTCTATTATTCTCGACTGATATAATCTGCATAGTTTTACCATCAAGTATGCATGTAGGAGGCTGTACTGCCTGTCCAAATATGTTACATACTCTTCGGTGATTGGGATGTAATCTCAGTCCCTCTATTCCATAATTTGAAAGAATCAATTTTATGGTCTGGCTATATTGACTATGCCATAAGCACTCCTTTATTGTAGCTTGTGTACATTTATAAATTTGACTATCATAAAAAAATGGCTAGTTCCAGTTTCATTTTGCTTGGACAACCTGATTAGTATTAGATAAGGTAATGCAAGTTGCAGTCTCCTGTAAATCAAGTTTACAAATTCAATAAATTGACTGATATTGTTACCTACTTTAATGGCCATGCAGGGAGAGAGTACAACAGAGACTAGCCGTGTACCAAGGGGTATGTCCCATATACATGGAGTTCTCAGATGATGCCGAAGAAACCTTTGCAAATGCCTTGACTTTGTTGCAGGTAAGGTTTCAAAAATCTATTCATTTGTATCCATTTTATAAGGCAGCAATTGAGTTGCACCAATCTGCTCATCAGTGGGTTGGTAACTACCAGAAACAAGATTCCGCCTAGTTCTTGATATAGCTATTCAACCATCTTCTTCAACCTGGAAACCTCATCAAATATCCATCTCTTTATCTGGGCTCATGGCTTCAGTTGAACCCATCTGTACCTTATACAATCTGTTGCTCGCAAATGGGACACGTTATGACCAGCCAATGATGTTATTTGGCCTTGCACCATTCAAATGGTGGGCCTTTTCTCAGAGGGGAATATGAAAGATAAGATTGAAGAAAGGGGACTTTTGACCACCCTGATAAAAAATTTATCATGAAACCTAGTTAATCACATAGTATATGCAGCTGAAGTGAAGCCCCTTCCACCAAACACACAACCCACACGTCCTTGGTATTTATGTTTCCAGGCCTCTGTATGTTTGCAAGGAGTACAGTTATGATATTTCTTCTAATGTAAATGTTTTTGCATGTATACAGAAGCAAGGGATGGTGAAGGAAGGAGAAGAGGTGGCTCTTGTTCAGAGTGGCCGGCAGCCGATCTGGCGGTTCCAATCCACACACAATATCCAGGTCAGGAAAGTTTAAGACAGTAAAAAGAATGGAGAACTGCATAGCAGCTGGGGCCGAATAATTTAAAACAGCTAGAGAAATTAGTTTTGGTGGCTTCAGATGTTGGATTGGCATGGCTTTGGCTCACTCGGACATTTACCCTACTCTTGCCCAAGCAGACTTTCAATTCTCCATTCAGTTATCTCATCCTTTTTTGTTTCATTATGGCGGTTAAATGTTGTAGCATGCTGCTTTAGTTGGAGTCCTTTGAAAACCTTGCTGGTGCACCCTTCTATTTGTGTGCGGTAGTAAGATTTATCCTGGTGTGTAGTAATAGTATAAATCTTTTTAGTGATGCTTTTCAATTATATAATGGAGGTAGGTGGAGATTGAAGAAGAATCCATGATTTTACAATTCAAACTTGAACACATTGCATCGTTTTCATCTCAGGTTGTCGCTTGACTGCAGCATGCCTTTTCCTCTGCTACTCAAAGCCTAGTCAGTCTTTTTGAACCCCATTCGTGGATAAAAGATGTGAAACCAGGTTTCAAGCCCTTGAGCGCATGGCAAGAGCAATCCTTATCTACTTCCGAGATAGAACCTCTAGCGTGGCTAAGTGCTAGGAACTTTGCGAAATGGTTTGCAAATCGGCTGAGAGCTGGGCTGGGCCACATGAGTTTACAGCATTGGGCGCAAATCTAATTTGGGCCTAAGATCAGACCTTAAGGTCCAGAAGAGGCCCAGGTCCAGAAATAGCCACCTTGAAGTCAGCCCTAGGCTCAAATGGGCCTGGACCCTAAGATCGTTTACAAGGTCCAAGACAACTTCTAGGCCCATAATTAGACGCTTTCAAGCTGGAGCTTGGGCCCGGTCCAAAAGGCCGGGCCGGACAGGAAAATATCCAATTGGCCTTTGCTTTAGCAAGACAACAAACTAATGCAATGCATGCAAGTGCTAATCCTGATTAAGAGATACGTCAACGTGTATAAAAATTAACCAAAATGGAGAAGTTTTGAAAAATCTATTTTGCTAAAAGGTGAAAAACGAAAAGCGATGTGAATTGTAACCTCGTTTGATGCGGGGATGAAAGCAATTCCCCTGCAAAGAGGTCAGGTTGGTTGATTTGTGTTTCACTCCATAGAATACGAATCCAGTAACTCAACCAAACCAGGAACATACCTTGATCATGATTAGAACTAAAATACTTATATAATTAGATAAAGTAAAATTATAAAACAAAGGAAACCATAGAATTAAATTTACAACCCTTATTTACATGGTCTCCTCCCCCACCACCGACCCCCCTAACCACAATCCTAAGTTTTTACAGAACATACTAATTACAACTAGAGACTGACTTCACTTACAAATGAACATAAAGAAGGGAAAAAAAAAACGCTGTGTACAAAGAGTTCTTCCCCCCCTTCTCTCCTCCCAACCTAATGGCACCAATATTTACATGAGAAACACCACCAATTCAACTAATCCAAAACACTAGCCCTATTTCTTATTACACAGCGACCCATTTCTAAGCCCTGCGAGTCAATTAAGTGAGAGCCCAAATTTTCTCATCCTAATGTTCTGCAGAACAGAACCCCAACCAAAGTAAACTAGAAAAGCACACAATTTAGATGTAGATGAAGCTCTAATAAGAACATAATCCAACGAAAAGGACCGAGATATGCTTACATCCAACCATGGGGAACAGGGTAAGATTTTCCTCCTCCTGATGGACCACCAACTGATTGGTTACCACTACTTGCCATCCAATCAAGGGGCAGGGTGTATGATTTTCCTTGCACGGATGGGCCACAGACAGCCTGATTACTGCTGCTTGCCGCCCCGACACCACCAATACCACCTCTAAGCATTGCCATAAGGCTTCCCCCATGAACCCGGCCTTCTGGGAGTGAAATTTGAACTGGACCAGCATTGTCCTGGGTTGGCATCTGCATAGAATGTCCAAAGCCTGGTGAACCAAAATAATTAACACCCAACAACTTCCCTCCGCTGCCTACTGTTGTCATTACCTCAGCACCAACGTTTTCAGAAGTGATGATATTTTTCATCTTTCCAGTCATGCTAGGTTTTGGTCCCTGCAGCGTAGGATCAAGTGTGCTACCACCATGAACCCGTTTGTCTTGCACCTGAGCACCGTGATTAGCACAAAGGCCAGTTTTCCCCCTAGCAAACTTATCACAAGGAGTGGTAGTTTGGTCGCCAAACCCTGATCCTGGCACACCCCAAGAGCAGCGTCTTCCCCCACCATGAGCTTTGCAAAAATCAGTGCTTCCTTGTGCACTCTTTCCGCACCCTTCAGATTTGCACCTTTTCCCTCCACCATGACGAACACAGAAAGCTGTCCGGCCCCTTGCACTCTTGGTACATTCAGGTATAGCACATCTTTTGCCCCCACCATGAGCTACACAAAACAAGGTACCTCCATGCACGCTCTTTGTGCAACCTCCTTGAAATGTACACCTTTTCCCCCCTCCATGGCCCTTGCAGAATGGTGTACTACCTTCTGCACCCTTTGTGCACCCTGGAGCTGTGCACCTTTTGCCCCCACCATGTGCTTTGCAGAACATTGTGCTCCCCTGAGCACCTTTTGTGCATTCTGGATACTGGCAGCGGCGACCACCTCCATGAGAAATGCAGAGACCAGAGAATCCCTCTGCACTCCTTGTGCAATTTTCCATCCGGCATCTCTTGCCCCCTCCATGACGAATGCACAAGCCGGATTTCCCTCTTGCAGCACGGATGCAACCCTCACTACTACACCTCTTGCCACCGCCATGGGCGATACAGAGGTCAGTGCGGCCTTCAGCACTCTTTGTGCACCCAAGATGTTGGCATCTTCGCCCACCCCCATGGGCTTTGCAGAATACAGTCTTGCCTTCAGCTCCCTTCTGACAGCCAATTCTATGACATCTACGACCACCACCATGGGCAATACAACGACCAGAAGCACCCCTTGCTCCTCTCCAGCATCCCTCAACCTGACAGGTTTTTACACTAGTGCTGCGTTGCTGTTGTCCATTTGTAGTCTCAAGAGCAGAGGACACTGAACTTTCAGGCATTGCTATCACAGTTGGTGGAAGGCTCAGAGTAACTGGAGTTGGATCAGTATGGACAGCACAAGGGATAAAACCAGCAGCAGTATCCGTATTTTGCAGAGGATGCAATGGAGGCAGAAAATGCCTTCTTTTCCATCTAAGTGATGTTGATCCTTCATCAACAAGTTCAACTGTGCTAGGTGTGACTGGCATCTCTACGTTACTCTGAAATGGACCAGAATCAGGGGTAACACTGGTAATATCAGATTCAGCATACCCACTTGACAGACTTAGTACAAGGTCAAGCTTAGGTTTTTCCACTTCCAGTCCCTTGGGGGTTGAATGGAAATTCTTCTTTGGATTAAGGGTCCTCTCCTTACCAATATGGAGATTGAAGTCTAGATTAAGATCCATCAAAAAGTCATCCTCAGTTTCTTTCATTGAGGAAATGGTAGTGCAAGCAGTTGCTGAACTCCCCTTGCTATCTGAGGAACTCGATGAATGGCCTAACCCAAAAACAAGGGAAGAGCCACCCTGCAACCTCCTGGGTCCATCAATTGTGTCGAATTTCCTCTTGGCTCCCTTTGAGTTTAGGAGATAAGGATATGGAACACCTGGCAGATCAAGTCTTAAGGCTGTGTCTGCAGGATAACTAGCTACTGGATCACCAAAAATGCCTGGATGCTTGGATGAAGCTGAGGTAAAGTTAGCAGTAAAATGCCGAGAGATGTTGTCCATGTAACCTTAGCAGACAGAGAGCTCTCTTATTTAAGCCAACCCAGAATTTCAATTAATAATTAAAAAAAATGCTTTTCTGATTTCTGTAGCTAAGAAAAGAGAAACAAAACTAGGTTTGAGGGTCTCCAAGAGAGTATACCCCACCCCCACTGACAAATCCCGATGTATCACAGCGGTCCATTCTATGTAAGAGTTGATAGTAACTCTGACAAGTCAGAAGCAGCTGGCAAGTATAAATTAAGAAAAATTCATATCCACTGCAAGAACCCTCTGGAATTCAATCATCCTGTTCCACAGCAAAAAAAAAAATTCATCAGAATGTGATAACATGCCAAAGCAAAGGAAAAAGATCATGGCTATGTGCTGAAATGCTCAAGAACAGTATAACAAAGTAACTAAGAGCATAGATTAACTTTCTATAATACTCCAAGTATCCTAAGTTTTTTTTAATAGGTAAAGTCCCAAGGTTTCACATAAAAGGTGTTGGGGAGTATGATATACATTGTGAACCCAAATCTTACAAGCTTAAACTTTTAGGAAAATTGGTAGTTCAACATGGTATCTTGTTTGGTGGGACGTCATGTGTCCAATTTATTAAGCTCACGTGTAAGTCCAAAAAAAGAAGGCTACATGTGAGGGAGGGTGTTGGAGAATATGATATATATTATGAACCCAAATCCTATAAGTTTAAGCTTTTAAGAAAATTAATAGTTCAACAAAAGGCTTAGAAGGGGAATTAGTTGGCTGGTAAAAGCAATAAACAACCAGCATTACCATAACGTTGAGAAATGATTCATCACATTTGAACAATACACTAGCATACATGAATAAGAATTTCCTCTAGCAACAAACAAACAAAATAACAAAAAATAATTCTCTCCAACATATGATTGTTGAGTTCCAGAGGAATATGACACTTGTTTTAAAAAGAAAGTGCCTTGTGTTAAAACAATAACTAATAAAAGAATGCGAATTAGGAAAGGCAAATCAGGTAAGAGAATTTTGATGTTATACCCTTCTAGAAAAGAAGGCTTTTTGGTCTAGGCTTCAATCTCTCCTTATGAAATTTATAACTTTACTCAGGGCCTATACAGAGTTTAATTTGGTAACTACTCATTAAACACCCGACTCCCCTATCTTTAGGTTTATTTTGGTAAATTTCATTTGAACTGTCAGAAAATGATACTCTTGTATGTGTTCCTTTTTGTGACCCCATGTGCACTACTTACCCAGCTACCTAATTGTGAAGGCATGTTCACCTGTCTAGCTATCCTTAAACCAAAGAGTCTATTGCAAATATCCCTCCCCTGTTACTGCCTTTTCTAGCATTCATCTCAAAAAGGAGGCCTGATAGCTAAGAACCCTTATCTTGTACTTGTTTCTTAACAAATCTCTATCATAAACGGAATACAGGTGGTAATTTGCAGACGGATCTGAACCTGTTAATGTTAATGAAAACCTCCAATTTAATATGAATTTTGACCTTCTCTTAGTCCCAAATTGGCTCCCATAATCACAACTGGGATTACTGTCAGGCCATGCACATTCTTTATCATCTTGGTGAATATCCATCATAGGAGAGTACACGTGGACCACCAGATACCATGCCTGACAAATTAACAATGGGGGAAATCACCAATTCAATCTCAATTTTGGTCAATTATCCATCTAATATATGGATTGCAACACCATATTGTGAACCATCCATATTTCTTTATCTTGGCAAAATCCCTATCATCAACAGAAGACATGAAGATCACCGGAAATTGAGGATTTCACCAGAAACTGCACCTCAACCAATTAAAGTTGGGGAAATCTCCCATTTAATATTAATTTGGCATATTACCCATCCATGACACAGGCCTGAACAACCAACAAGAAATAATATAAATGGGGAAATCCCCCATTTATATTATTTCTTTACATATTTAAAACAAAAAAAATGGTTTCATAGATAAGGGTCATTAAACTTTAAAACAAAAAATTCACAGGAAACTACCATCTATTGGAGCAGGAAGCAGGAACCAAATGCTCAAAGAAAAACTGGTTAGGTAAATACATATACAATTGGATGTTTAGGTTATCAAAAAAATTCATAAACGCACCCCAATCTAGAGAAACAGAAAGTACCAAGGTGATAAATGTAAATCAGTATTCAGTATACAATATGCTAATCAGAATGAAAGGCAGAAAAGTCATATACAGGGAATTATTATTATTATTGCTATTATCATATTATTGTCGTCGCTATTACTATATTATTACTATTATTATTGCTACAAGATGAGAACAAAGAGATGTCATTGAAAATTCTCATATAAATGAATGAATAACAATAAAATACCACTTCGCATTCATTTAACATTCATTTCCGGTAGCAAACACCTCAGTACTCCATTTGCTTTATGAAAAAGAATGAGAGAGATTTTGGACAGTAAACCTTTTAGAAAGAAAGAACAAACAGTACATCAACTCGTAAATTTCATTTTAAAAAACCAACTAAAAATACAAACAGAGGAAGATTCAAAATGTTTCCCTGCTTTTCCTCTGTTTCCTCCACAGCCAAACAGCATAAAGCAAAATTACAAGTAGCAATTTGTCTATTTCGTTTACCAGATCTACGACATTCACATAAAGACTAATTACAAAGCCAGTAAAAAAGGATTTAAGAAAAGAAGTGAAAAAAAAACCCTCAAATCAGATATCCTTATCATCAATTCCATTAAAATCCGAGCATAATCAGATAAATTCGAACATCTTCTATCCAGAAAATCAGCACATCTTCTATCCACAAAATCAGCACCGGTGAAAAACTTTCAACAAATATAAAGAAATTCAAAAACATGCAAGGCCAAATCTCAACAGAATCAGCTCAGTAGAAGCGCCATCACTCATAAATCAGTCCAAAACCGGACAATTTCATTAAATCTCCGTTCGGTCGCCCAGAAACCGCAGGAAACGAAAACAAACCGAAATTCTCAGGTCGAAACACGAGACAACAAAACACAACAGAGAAACCTGCAGTCAACTGCTCAGTCAAGCAGACTTTTTCACTTTTCAGAAACCAAGACAACACGAAACACAATATTCAAACATTTTTCACCATTTTCCTCCGTTTTCTCGGGAACCAAACAGAAACGGAAAAACATAGAGATGAGCGCAGGGCCTGAATAACTGACAATTACCTTAGAAACGGCAGATTACAAGGACTAGAGAGGCACTTCGAAAACGGCGTCGTTGAGAGAGAGAGAGGAGAAAACTAGGGTTTCGAGTGTACCGGCAAAAGCAAAGGGAGGGAGGAGAGAGAAACGTTTATAAAGGAAAAGAGAAGACACGCGCATGTTGAGAAAGTGTCGTAAGGCGAGTCCTGTCAATGGGCTACGCTCCTCTGCATCCGCCACTTTCTCCAATCTCTCCAGCCGCTTCCCATCTGTCACTACTGGATAAAGTCCAATTGGATTTCAACATTTACTGAGACTTAAAAAGACAAATCTACCATGATAATGGACGGGTCAAACTCCAAACATCAAAATTAAGAACTTTCGTATATTTCAAGGTTAAAAAGGTCAAATTTCTAGTTTTAGAATGTGTAAAATGATTCATAAATGTTCTTTGTAAATTCAATTATAAAGTTTTAGAGGATTAAATTTGTGGGTATCTCACATTTTTCTAAAAATAATTATATTTTCCCAAAAATATTATTTATTAAGGTAATTAATTGGTTTTTGAGGTTAATTACTTGTCAATTTTATGAATGATTATTTTGGAATTCCTTGAAAAGTAGGTCCAATATGTCTATGTTCAAATTAAATTATTTGTCAATTAAATAAAAGAAAATAAAAAGTGAAAGAATAATTTAATAAATTATTTTTATATGCATTTTCAAAATCATTTTACTTATTTATGATTTAATAATTTAAAAGCATATACATTTTTGATAAATTTTAATTATATTTGATTTTTTAATACTTTTTTTAGCATTTTTTAGTATTTTTTGGGACCAAATATAGCAACAATATATTTTTTTATCCAATTATTTTTTAGTTACTATAACTAAAAATAAATAAATTTACTTTTCTTTTTTGAAAAAAAAAATGAAATATGTTTGGTTTCAGAAAATTTGAAGGAAAATGTAAGGGAAAGAAAATAAAAAAGAAAAGTTGAAGAAATGAAAAAGTGAAGAAAAATAAAAAAAAAATAGATTAAAAGTTGATAAATTATTTTTTTGTTACTTTAAACTTATTTTATTTATTTTAACTCATGAGTATATAGATTAAATAATTTAAAAAAACATAAGTTTTTAATTAATTTTAATTATATATTTTTTTTTTATATTTTGTATAGGACAACCAAATATGAAAAAATAATTTTTCCTTCATTTTTTTTCTTTCCTTAATAGTTTTCCGAAACCAAACATAATTACGGTAAGAATCAAGGGGGATTCTTAAATAGTAATTGGGATCTCATCTCAAGTAAAATCAATGCTTATGTATGACAAAATCTAGATTCATATCGATGAATCCAACCAAAATTTAGTCAATAAAATATTAAATGAGAATAAGACCTTTTTTGCCACGTCATAATAATTTTTTAAAAATAATTTTATTAGATCGAAGAAGAAGAACACGGAATTTATTTTAGGATTTTTTTTATTCTTTTTTCTCTCATTTTAGTGGTTTGTAACGATACGAGTCCGTACTGTGCGCAGGGGATCACCACCGCCACCGCTCATTAGCCCTGCCTCGTGGCGATACGTATGGGTGAAAACGGAAATCAAAGCCCGAGCGCATGACGTCACTGATGACGTGCCATTTTCCACCTAGGTAGCGGTTCGTCACCGTTGATAGTGCTCCGACCTTGAGGCCAACGTGGAATTTTCGAATTTGTTAAACACGTGGCCCCAAGATCTGGACCAAGTAGATTTTGCCACGTGGGCTGCTGCCTGAAAAAAATTCCTCTGCGATAGAAGATTGTACATGTATCCCCATCCCATCAATTGGTTATACATGGATTTCTTTGGCGCAAATTAGAGAAAAAAAATTATTTTATTGATAGGCTGAATGTAGATGGTGATGGATTCTTAAAATAATTATTTAATAAAAAAACAAGATTTAAAAATATTCTGACACATCTTCGAAGTTATCAATGTGGCGGATGTTTTGTGAATCAGCACATGACTTTAAACATTGCTGACTCAGATAGGGTTAAAAAAAATTTGCATGCTGACATGATGCCAACTCAAGCTATTCTTGGATTCAACTGGGAAAGTTAGATGTCATAGAAAGCACAGAAATTTTATTTTTTTAGAGATTTTCTTTTTTCTTTTTTCTTTTTTAATATTTTTTTAAGTATATAGGGATAGAAATTAATATATTTCAAATAAATTTTTTTAGTTTATAATCATTTTTATTATAAATTTTTTATATAAAAATAATTAATTTTAAGAATATTTTCTATATCATGTTGCATAAGAAAACAAAAAAGATTGAAATAACACATTTTTGTAAAAAAAAGAAAAAAAGCTTTCTTCCTTCAATTTTATCCTTTTTTCATAAAAAATAAATATTAAAACATTTGTGCTATGAAATAGAATAGTTCTCAAATTTTTATAGTTTCGTTCATGACTTAGAAAAGAAAATTTAATTCATGACTTCTGGTAGAAAATTCATAGTTGAGACAATTAATTTGAATTTTGGGTATTTAGAAAACTTTTTTTTCTTTTTTTTACAATAACCTTTTAACATTTTTTAAATAAAAATTTTGAAAAATATATAAACTTTTAAATAAATTTTATTATATTTAATTTTCTTCATAATTTTATAATAAATAAAAGAACTTAGATTACTTTTAACTTATTTTTTAGATCGGGTTTTGACCACATCACATGAAACCCATGACTTCATAGTACATGACACCCTCAAGGTCCAAACTTATAACCATGGATCCAACGACTTATGATACCAATTTTTAAATTGAATCAAGATATGTTAAATCGATTATGGTATTTAACTATCATTATTTGGATAATCCATTTTCGAGCTTAAGAGCAGTATTATTACATCACAATAATATGCTTTTATTTTTCCTAATACATTATACGATGCAAATAAAATAATAGATAATCAAAAAGCAATTTAAGATTTTAGGAAATTAATGAGAATTGAAAAAAGTGACTAGAAAAGGAAAATCAAGCCTAATAACTATGATTAAACACTTGAATATAAACAAATAATTTAAGGAGATGGACGATGACTACAAAAAGTTGCTAGAAAATCATAGCATGTGCACTTAATCCTCCATTAGAGCAAATATAGTAAAAAGTGATTTTCCTAAAAAGTGGTGTGATTTTACATCCACTCGAGAAAATTTTGGGTGTCGGCTAGTACTTTGGAGGTAACATTTGTTTTTCATGTTTTATTTTTTAATTCTTTATGATTCATTTTGGCTATTAGTGATTGGTTAATGATAAGTGAGCTAAACCGAAAAATTTATCTTTTTTTAGGTTTTTTTTAACCTTTTTGATGTGATGTAATCATTACTATATAGCAAATGGTTCCACGTAACACAATAATAATAATAATAATAATAATTATATGAATTTTTAATTTTTGTTTTGATAATCGAGGAATATTTCATGATTAAGTCTTTAAAACTCTTCTCGAAAACCCAAAGTTCGAGGTGTTGACGGTCCCGCAACAATCGGTATATGTGTTAGTTCTTATGAAATATTGTTGTCATTAATAGTCTTCATTAATAATGTAGTTATTAAAAAGTGGATATTGATCCTTCTAATTAGTGGGGGTAAGTGGACATGGCATCATATGGTATCATTCCTTTTTCCATCCAATTGTTACGACTTTTCTGAGTGATTGGAAGTGCTTTTTGACTTAGAGAGCCCTTTATAGCACGTGGTTGTACAAAAATATTTTTAAAATGAAGAAGATATGATTTAAAAATTCTCTCTTTTTTTTTGGGGGGTAAATTTGTAATTAGGTGCTCTGATTAAAGGGACAAAAAGAAAAAAACTTCTCAAACTATAAATATTCTGATTTAAAAATTCTCATTTTTTGGGGGTAAATTTGTAAATAGGTGCTCTTATTAAAGGGGTCATAGGAAAAAAAACTTCTCACTTTGACCAAATTCCGATCACCGGATCAAAACTTCTCACTTTGGATACTATTGTTACGGTATCTGAGACTGTCGGCGGCGGGGACGGATGCCAGACGGAGGATGTGGCCGGACGGAGATCGGAGCCGATGATAGAAACGAGGAGGAAGACGACTGTGTTGTGGTTCTCACTTCTCATTGGGTATCTCCGGTGGGAAGAAGGCTTGCCGAGGGCTTCCAAGAAAATGGTAAAAAAAATAGAAAAATGGCGGCAGAAATTTGTGCTGCGGCTTAGTGATATTTCTAATAATTTTTATTTTTTAAAAATAATTTAATTTTCACTTCGGATAAAAAAAAACAATAATAATTTGTATATAAAGTAAAATACTTGATTATCAAAAACATTTTATTTTGTTAAATTTTTAAAATTTTAAAAGTGATTTTTAAAAACATAAATGAGTTTATATTTTTAATATAACAGTTTCTGTTTTTAAAATAAAAATTATAACCCATTTTTATTTTGAAAAACAAAAAACAGAAAGTGTCAAAACAATATCTTAGGATGAGGATACTTTTCCTACTTTTTGTTTTCAAATTATTGAAAACAAAAGTAAAATCTTAAAATTTAAAATTACTGAAAATAATGTTTGAGGATATAAAGTAAATTTATATATTTAAATAAAAATTATTATTACTTTTTATTTTTAACGAAAAAAAAAACCGAAAGCTTATCCAAATGATTTTTTTTTCAATTTTTTTCATAAACAATCAAATAAGAAAACATTAAATTTTTCCTTACCATTTTCTTTGCCTTGAGAATTTGTCCTTGCCCCCAATACAACATAAGCCTATTCTCGATTTAGGCCATCATGATCCATTATCCGTCCTTAACCCAGTACAGGCCCCAATGTAGACTCGTTCCCTCTTGGCAGTTGGCCCAATATGATTTTGCCCCTCTTTTTCTTAGCCCAAGTTCTTTGAAGTCCATCCTTATTTTTATGTTTACTTTAGTTATATATTTTAATTTTAATTTAGTTTTTATTCTTTTTTTTTTAACCTTTATTTTAGTTTTATCGTAATGTTTTGTGGTGGCTATTACATGTTATGGTATGATTTTTATTTATTTATTTTGGATATATTATTAATAGGGATGGGTTCGAAATGGATCACCTCTATTTCATTATTGCTTCATTTATTTAAAATAATTCTCATTTTTATCCTATTAAAAAAAAACTAAATGAGTGGGGCGGGTGGATATGCAAATTTCCTATACGCACCTCATCCTATTTTGTTTAATTTTTTTTGAAAGATTAAAAAAAAAAAATATTTGAGTTTTTTTAATTAAATTAAAGTAAATATATTTTATAAATAATTACTATATTATAGTTTTTTAATTGAAAAGTAATTTATTATTAGTGTTATATCTATTTAACAAATAAAATAAATTATTTTTCATAATTAATTTTATATATAATTGGGGCAGGAATGAGGCAAGACAATGTAATATTCAAACCTACCATAAGTTTTTTTTTTAAAAAAAAAAAAAAAACCTTAAATTCTTCATAACTTGTTTATTTAAATTTCAAACCCATCTCATTAAGGATAGAGAGTACTAAAAAAGCCTCACTATATTTCCATCATTGATTATAAAGTTTGAGGACAATTTGCACGTGACTCATTTTTTCAAATGTCATTCTAATGCTAACTTGCACATGGTCACATGAATATATATTTGGAGGTATGGATGATTTTTTGGATGGATTGGGAGGAATGCCCTCGCTTTAGCTATGGTGGTAATATCATTGTGGTAGTAAAGTTTGATATGATTTGTTAATATAATTCAAACTTAACATGTTTTTTCACGGGTTTGAATTAAGTATAATTAGGTTTGAATCAAATTTACGTCAATATATAAAACTTGTTTAATAAATAGATAGTTTTTGAATCAATCTACATAACATAAATATAATTTGAATTAACCCAATTAATAATCTTACCTATTAACTTTAAACTATTTAATTGTTGTTTAATTCATTTTAAATTTGTTCTTAAATAGATAGGTAAATTAACCGTAAAACTAAAATATTAATCATATAGATTGATGCACTATATGAGAATGAGAGAGGTGGAGAGTCGTTGGAAGTGGTTGGGGCCGACCGGCAGTGGTGGCGGCGGCAAGTGAGGGTGGATGGGTGTGGAAAAGGAAAAAGGAAGAGAGAAAGAAAAGAAAAGAAAAGAAAAGAAGAAAAAGGGGAAAAAGAGAAAGAGAAAGAGAAGAAGCAAAAGAGAGAGAGAGGGAATGGGGTCGAGTGTAAAGAAGTGAAGGAAATATTTGGTTAAAAATAATAAAATAATTTCTAAATTGTGAATTTAATTCTTCTCATATATATATATATATATGAAAATAATTTTTTTTTTTAATATAAATGTCCTTTATCATTTCAAATATTTATAGATAAATTTTAAAAGAATTTATTATTTTTATAAGAAAATAATAAAAGTGTTTTTGTGTGAATGAGAGGAAAAAAGGGTAGGAAGTCAAATTTCAAAAATTAAGTTTTCAAATACCCTTTTAAATTTTTAATCAAATAACCCAAACGAAAAGGGAAGGAGAGAAAAAATAAGATGGGAAAAAAAGGGGGAGAGAGCTTGGTGTGAATGTGAGAAAGAAAAAAAAAACAAAACAAAAAAGGGAAAAACAAGAAAACAAAGAAAAAAAAAGAAAAAGGAAAAGAGAGAGAAAATGAAAAGAAAAAAATCAAAAAAATAAATATTAATAAAATAAAAAAGTAAGAATAGTTTTTTGACAAATTTTGGGATTTACAACCATTTTAACAAATTTATGAATTTATCTATATATTTATCTAATTACCATATGATTATCACTATATTGTTTATCCCCTTAATCCTTGTCCATTTTTTCTTACTTGATTATCATTTTGATTGTTATTTTTTCCACCGTGCCTTTTAGATTAATATATGTGTATTATATGCTATTATGATATGATATCCATTAGTTAATTAATAAATTATTTGTTTTTCATCAAGAGATCGATATTAGTTTAGGCTTAGTAATAACCTCGTCTTAGACTGAATTATGGTTTTAATTTTATTATTTTATTTTAAAAAAAATTAAAATAAGATAAGTAATAAGCCTTCATGTTTTTCTAAAATAAAAAAAATTAAATATATATATATATATATTTATATATAAGGAAAAATTATAATTTTTTATTTAATTATACAAAATATGATAAATAATATTATTTTTAGGGTGTTAAGAACATGATATGTATATTGAACTTAAATTCTATAAGCTTAAACTTTTAGAAAATCTCATCCACCTAAACTTTTTAGAAACTTAAAAGAAATTTTAAAAATAATTTTTAAGTATATGGGATAAATCTTTTTTTTTTTTTTTTTTTAATTTTATACATTAGTAAAATATAAAAATCATTATTATGATTTTATATTTGTAAAGAAAATAAGAAGTGTATTGAAGTGAGACTAATTGGCATCCATTGAAAATCGTTGGCCCATTTTAGGTCGGAAAATCCAAGTTCATAATTTTTCATACTATATTCTCCATAATTTTCTCTTTCTATTTATCCATACATTCATCGAGGATGAAAGCTTATTCAATCTATTACTACTACTTATATAGATAGACCAAGCAGAGAGAGACCCACTTCACACCCTGCTCTTAATGCTAGAGCTGTATCCACTCTGATCATCATAGTACTTTGACCACAGCATCACGCCTCCATACTTGGCTGATCTCTTAATGACCGGAAGAATTCGAGAGGTCAACACATTGGCCGGAATAAACCCACTTCCGGCAGCTGCAGAGGATGCCGGCAAACCCAAGAAGATCCGTGAATTTATCGATGAAGTCCACCGGTTCCATGAATTCAGAAGCTTATTGGTGTTGCCAGTAGTATACTGGCATGGGGGATTGTTATAGAATTGCACCCAGACACAGTCAAATAGGCCAGTGTTAAGGGCAGGGCCCAGGAACCTATCTTGGAATGGGCATTGAGGGGCTGCAGTGAGGTATACCTTCCTTCCACGCTTGCTGAAACCCGATAAGGCTCGAGCAAGGTTATCCCAGTACTGGGTCGAACCGAGCTCGATGTTGAAGTCTACGCCATCTAATACTGCATCACCTAATGGCCGAGACGATGATTTTCCTCCCAAGAAGTTGTTCCACAGATAATTGGCAACTTTTTGGGCATCATAGGAAGAGGACAGAGAGTAATTTCCAACCCCACCACCTATAGAGAGCATGACCTTAGTGCCTCGATTTTGGCAGTTTCTTATGCCGTTACTGACGGAGGTGCAGCCATTGGAAGCAGAGTTGCAATGGCCTGCAAGGTTGATTGCAGGGGTCCGGCCATTGCCGAACTTGTTGAGGAAGGCTATGTTAACGTAGGAGTATTTGCCGGTGTCGCAGGTTTGAGTTAGGGTCCCTTCATTGCCGTTTTGGCCCCAGTAGATGGCGATGCCACCGGCATAAGAGGTCTGGAGGAAAGCTAGGACTGAGAGGGAGATGAGTAGAGGTATGGATTGGGGGGTTCTAGCCATTCTTGAAAGAGCTGGTGTGGCCTGTGCTTGATTAATGTGTGTGGGGGTGAGCCCTTTTTATAGAGTTCTAGAGTTGAAGGTCGTGACTCCCAAACTTTAACCGAGTCATGTCTTTTCTCGCTGGCTCCATAAATATTAACAAATAATAAGATTGAGAGAAGCTTCAAGACGATATTAAAATGTTATGATAATTGAGATGGGCTTCTAGAGACAGATAAATGGAATGGAGGAAGAGTGGGAGACAACCAACATAGGATGCAAGATAAATATTAACAAATTACGGGATTGAGATAAGCTGGTAAAGAAGATATTAAAATGTTATGATAGTGAGATGAGCTTTCAGAGATAGATAAATGTCGATGGAGGAGTGGGAGACAATCAACGTAGGCTAGAAGTTTCCCTTGAATGTTGGACATTTTCAGGACCTCACCAGTCTTTTGGCACGAGTCGAACTCCATAAAAAACTCGAAAATCCATTAGTAGTGCATTTGATAATATTTTTACTTCAAATGATTTTAATAAAAATATTTCCCTTTAAAGTGTATTTATTAGAATCATCTAAATATTTATTAAAAAAAATTATATTTTTTAAAATTTTAAAAATATTTCTTAAATTTTATCAAACACCTAATAATTTTTTTTTGTAGAAACATTTTTTAAGGTGAAAACGCTTCCAGATTTTTTGGCAAATGTACTCAAGTTTTGTCACATACGTGTAACTTTCTCATCTTATAGTCAAAGGAATCCAGTTGAGTGCTTGAGAGACTTGGTTGAGCTGGGTGAAGCTGGTAGCTGGTTCCATTGAAGTCCTCTCCACCGAGCTTCCAATGCCACTGAAAATGTGAGAAGTGGCAACTGGTGGGGCGCTTATCTCTTGACTCTGTCTTTCCCTAGTCTGAAGGAAACATGATTTGTTTAAGAAGATAAGCAAAGCGATTTGGTTGATTGGGAGTCAATGATTCTGCTAAACTTCACATATATGTGAAAGAAAGATGACAAAGACAGGGCCTAGTTCCTTGCCGGCCGGATGCAAGGCAGTCGGCAAAGAGCACCAAAGACAGTTTACTGACGATAATGGCATCATAGTTCAAATGGTTTCCATTTTCAATACATGAAATGTAACAACCCTGTAAATGAGATAGCTTTTACGTTCTAAAAATACATTTATATAGTTTCACAACGACACCATGATATCGTGTTTCATAAGATTGCAAGGCCATTTGGACAAACACCCATTGTAGGATGGATTGACTCTAATATAATTTATAATGACCCTTACGAAATGAATTAACTCTGATATAATTTATAATGATCCATTTCTTCATATGGAGTGGACAAATTGTATAAAAAAAAGAGCAAGTCATTACATGAAATGTTCAAAACCCGAAAACAATTGTGTTGATGGGGTTAAATCCAAACAACAAACATATAGCAAAAGAGCTTTTATGGTAGCATATAAATAAATGGAAGAACAACCTATTTTCTTAGTAGATATGCTAGCGTAATTTTATTAGATTGAGGAAGAAGAATACAAAATTTCTACATATATGTATTATTTTGGGGCTCTTTTTTTTCTTTCATTCTAGTGGTTTGTAACGATATGAGTCCATACTGTGTGCAGGGGATCACCACCGCCACCGCTCATATAATGTTTGTTGTTTGGAGATAAAAAAAAAAAAAGCCCGAACTGACTTAACCATCGGAGGAGGTTAACTCGGGGCAACATTGGGTAAGCCTTGATTTGCAGATAAAAACGTGCGGCAAGTAGAGGACTGCAGTTTAGGAAATTCAGCTCCAACATCCCATACCATCAATTAGTTATATATGAATTTCTTTGGCTCAAATTATGGAAAAAAAAATTATTTTATTTCGTAGGCTAATGTAGATGGTGATAGACTCTTAAAATAATTGTTTAATAAAAAAATAAAATTTAAAAATATTCTGAAACATCTTCACAATCATCAATGGTGGCAGATGTCTTGTGAACCAACACATGACTTTAAATATTGCTGACTCAGATAAGGTTAAAATAATTTTTGGATGCCAACATTTTATTTTTTAGAAAATAGATTTTTATTTTTTATTTATTTTTTATACTTTTTAAATATAAAGGGATAGAAATTAATATATTTCAAATAACTTTGGGGTTAATCTAGGAATGATCCCGATAAACATTTTTTTAATGTATAATAATTTTTATTATAGAAAAATAGTTAGTGTTTCATGGCATAAAAAAAAGGATTTTAAGAATATTTTTTATATTATGTTGCATAAAAGAAAAATAATTTTGGAAGAAACATCATTGAGTTAATTCAAAAATTACTCTTAGTGATTATTCGAATTTTTAAAAGCAATTTCTAAAATATTGCCTAACATCTAATTATTGTAAGAAATTTTTTTTTCAGACATTAAAAAATATTTTTAAACCTGTGATATCTTGAACGGGTTAATAACGGTTGGAGTTGGATTTGGGTACTCAAGTAGGGTTTTCCTAACCCAATCTAACAAATAAAGAGATGAGGAGTTTCTCTCACTCTCTCCAAAAAATAAAAAATAAAAAAAATACTTGTAAAAAAACTTTTTCTTTATAATTTCATCTTTTTTTTTCTCTGTAAAAAAAAAAATTAAAGCATTTATGATGTAAAATAGAGCGCTTTTAAAATTTTTATAATTTCATTCATGACATGACTTGGGGTAGAGAATTCATAGGTGAAACAATAAATCTAGATTTGAGCACTTTAGAAGATAATTCAATGCCTTTTTTTTTTGGACAATAAATTTTTCATATTTTTTCAATAAAAAGTTTGAAAAATATATAAAATTTAAAATAAATTTTATTATATTTAATTTTCTCGATATTTTTATAATAAATCAAATAGAAGAACTTAAATTACTTCTAACTTATTTTTTGCATTAGGTTTTGACCATATCATGTGTGTTGGTACATGACCAACAAAGAGGCATCCAACTAACCTTCGGGTGATATAGACAACTTTTTGAACCTACATAAAGGAATGTCCAGATGAGTTTTTCGGATACATCCCTTTGAAGCTTAAGTCAAAGATAGAAGACTTGAGTAAGAGATTTTTGGAAAAAGTTACAACATATCTTTTCTGTTATGAAAAATGATTATTTATCATTGCCCAAATGTAACATCTTCTCAGGTGTCTTAAGTGTGTCTTTGACTGTGCGTTTCTGTCTTTAATGCTAATGATTGCTGACTCATAATAGTTGTTATATCTTGATGAGCTTTAATGCTTGACATTTTATTCTAATAACAGTTGCGTAAATCAATGCACAATGCATTTAATGTTCGTTGCAGTTAATGCTTGACAGGCAAGAATGCATGGTACCTAGCTGTTTGTATCCGTTTGTACCTTGGGATGGACGAATAATACCTCATGACTTTTGTGTTGAACATGCCTTGCGTTAGATGACACTTAGGGATCATGCTAGATGACAATAAGCGTTTCACAATACTCACAACGTGAAAAACCCATGAGTTCATAGTAACACATGACGCTTTTGTGGTTCAAACCTATAACCATGGTTCCAACTCACGAGTCTAACTTATGATACTAATTTTTGAATCAAATCAAGATATGCTTAAGTCAATTATGATATTCAACCATCATTATTTGAATGATCCATTTCTAAGCTTAAGAGTGGTATTGTTACAACACAATAATGTTTTTTTTTTTTTTTTTTTAATTCATTATATGACACAAATAGAATATTAGATGATCAAAATCCAATCTAAAATTTTAGCAAATTTACCACAAAGTAAAGAAGTGACTAGAAAAGGAAAAACAATCATAATAACTATGACCAAACACTTGGATGCAAACAAATAAAATAAGGAGATGGATCATGATTACAAAAAGTTGGTAGAAAATCACACCTTATGCACTTAATCTTACTATAAAGATCAAATATAATAAAAAGTGATTTTCTTAAAAAGTTGCATGATTTTACACCTACTTGAGAAAATTTGGGTGTTGTCTACCACTTTGGAGATAACATTTCTTTTTCATCTTTTATTTTTTATTTTTTTACTATTTATCTTGGCTATTGGTGATTGGTTAATAATTAGTGAACTAAAAGGAAAAAAATTTCCTTTCATAGTTTTTTTTAGCCTTTTTGATGTGATGTAATTATTACTATTTAGAAATGGTTCCACATAACACAAAATAATAATAATAATAAATATTATTATTATTATTTTATTATTAAACTCAATTAAAAATAAATTATTATTATATAAAATTTTAATTTTTTATAATGGATGAACTTTTTATGATCAAGCTATTAGAACTCTATGAGATCAATAACAAACACTACTATATGTGCTAGTTGTTATGAAATATTGTTTTCTTTAATAGTTTTCATTTATAAAATACTTATTAAAAAGTGGACATTGATCCTTTTTATCGGTGGAGGTAAGTGGACATGGCATCATTCCTTTTGGAAGTGGTTTTTGACTTTTTATAGCACGTGGCCATAAAAAAATATTTTTAAAATGAAGAGGATATGATTTAAAAATATAGGAGAATCATTCCAACAGCTGGGTCATATCTTCTCACTTTAGATATTATTGTTACGGTATTTGAGACTGTCGGTGGTGCCGTTGGCGGGGCGACGGATGCCGGATAGGGATTATAGGGACCCCTCCCCCTAATGACACATGGCGCGCCTCACTGTCCGAAACAACTCATCCCAACTCCCCTTAGAGGACACGTGGCGCGCTCCCCTATTCGGACTTCCTCAGGAAGAATCACACGGCACTTGCGAACATCACATCCAGACGATAGCATATCCTATCTGGATATGTTGTCCGGATTATTGACTAAAGTGAGCGTGCCTTGCTACGGAGCCTGACACAGCCTACGTTCAATGATGACAAGTCACCTCCCACGATCTCACAGCCGCCCATAGGGTGATGATGGCCCTGCCACCACTTAGAGGTATCATGACGAGTCAAAAAGTCTCCCCACCATTAAAGAGGGAGGCAAAACTTCTAACACTATATATAAGGACCTTCACACAAGGAGGAAGGTAAGCTTCCTATACCTAGAAAAAGGTCAATTGCTTAATCTCTCTAGCCATGACTGACAAAACCACCGGAAGGTGTGTCCGGACACCCTGTCCGGACATCTTTTGCAGGGACAACTGAACCAGAACTTAATCTTGGTTGAAAGCGTGCGTCTATTTAGCAGCTACGTGGATCATCGGGACGCAAAGCCTCAACAGGGATGTGGCTCGACGGAGATTGGAGCCGATGATGGAAACGAGGAAGAAGACGACTGTGTGGTGGTTCTCACTTCTCATTGGGTATCTCCAGTGGGAAGAAGGCTTGTTGAGGGCTTCCAAGAAAATGGTAAAAAAAAATAAAAAAATGGCGGCAGAAATTTGTGATGCGGGTTAGTGATATTTCTAAGATTTTTTTTTAATAATTTAATTTTTGTCACTTCGGATAAAAAAACAATAATAATTTTTATATAAAGTAAAAAGGCTTGATTATCAAAAACATTTTATTTTATTAATTTTTTCAAAATTTAAAGTGATTGTTAAAAACATAAATAAGTTTATATTTTTTATATAACAGTTTCCGTTTTTAATATAAAAATTGTAAACGAAAAACAAAAAGTGTCAAAACAATATCTTATGAGGATAATTTCCTATTTTTTGTTTTCAATAAAGTCTTAGACCCTATGTGATAATTATTTTGAAAACAATTTTAAAAAATAATTTTTGAGAACTGATATTTTATAAAACAGAAGTCTGCTTGAGAAGTTGAAATATTTTTAATCCATTTTAATATTTTTAAATATATTTTAAAAATGATTTTTGTGTTTAAAGTTTTATTTTAAGTCATTATGCATATTTGTACAATTATTTTTTTAAAACAATTTTAAAAAATAAAAGTAATTAAAAATAATTAAAAGATGTTCTTTGAAAACACCCCATTTTATCTTCTTAAGAGCAAAAAACAGAAAATAGTTTTTTAATAATCAAATATATTTTTCAATTTTTTATTTATTTTATAATAGAATATTGAAATCGAAAATAGTTGCCAAACATATCTTTCAATTTTAAAATTTTTGAAAATAATTTTTCTGGATATAATTATTTTTAATTTTTAACAAAAAACAAAAAGTTTATCCAAATGATTTTTTTTTCCCAATTTTATAATAAACAATCAAATAAAAAAACATTAAATTTTTCCTTACCAATTTCTTTGCCTTGAACTATTTAGAACTAAAGCATAACCTATTCTAAACCCAGATCTGTCCTGCCCCAATGCAATATAAGCCCATTTGTTATTAGCTCGATTTAGGCATGGCCCATTATCAGTTCCTAACCCAGTGCAGGCCCCAATGTAGACTCGTTCCCTGTTGGCCCAATATGATTTGGCCATCTTTTTCTTAGCCCATGTTCTTTCAAGTCCATCATTATTTTTATGTTTACTTTATTTTTATTTTTTGATTTTAATTTAATTTTTATTATATCTTTTTACCTTTATTTTAGTCTTATTGTAATGTTTTGCTGTGGCTATGATATGATTTTATTTATTTATTTTGGATATATTATTAATATGGATGACAATGAGATGGATTTAGGATGAATCACCTTTATCCCAATCTTCTTCTATTTATTTAAAATAATTATCATCTTTATCCCATTAAAAAAAATTAAACAGGGTGAGGTAGGGTGAATATGCAAATTTCTTATACCCATCCCATCCTGTTTTGTTTAATTTTTTTGAAAGACTTTTCTTTAATAAAAACATTTGAAAATTTTTAATTATATTAAAGTAAATATGTTTTATAAATAATTAAAATATTATAATTTTTTATTTATTGAAAAGTAATTTTTTATTATTGTTATATATGTTAAAAATTAAAATTTGTTGAAATTATTTTTCATAATTAATTTTATATACAATTGGAGTGGGAATGAAGTAGGACAATGTAATATTTAAACCTACCCCAAGTTTTTAAAAAACCTTATGTTTGCTCTTAATCTATTTATTTAAATTTCGAACTCGTCTCATTAGAGACTAGAAATACTCGAAAAAAACTTGCGCCATTTCTATTCCTAATTATAAAGCTTGTGGACAATTTTGAAAACATGACTCATGTTTTCATTTGAATGCTAACTTCACGTTACCACATGAATGCATATTTGGATGGATCGGGGGAATGACCTAACTCTAGCTATAGTGGAAATATCAGTAAGGTAATACAATATGTTAATATAATTCAAACTTAACATGTATTTTATGAGTTTAGATAAAATATAATCTGAATCAAATTTGTATCAATTTATATAACTTATTTAATAATTAATTAATTTTTGAATCAATCTGCATGACATAAATATAATTTGAATGAATCCAATTAATAATTTTACTAATTAAATTTAAATTATTTAACTAATATTTAACTCATTTTAAATAAATAGATTAATTATGAAGTTAAAACGTTAATCATATAGATTTATACAGGACTGTATGAGAATGAGAGAGGTGAGGGGGGAAGTCGTCGGAAGTGGCTGCCGCCGGTGGGGGCCACCGGCTGGCAGTGGTGGTGGCGGCAAGTGAAAGTGCGGGTGGATGGGTGTGGAAAAGAAAAAGGGGAAGAAAGAAAGAAAGAAAAGAATAAAAAAAAACTGGTAAAAAAGAAAAGGGAGAAAGAGAAGAAGGAAGAGAGAGAGAGAGAGAGAGAGAGAGAGAGAGACTGAGAGAGAGAGAGAGCGAATGGGGACGGCTGGAGATGGGTTTTGGGTGATAGGCATAGGCGGAGAGAAGACGGAAAAAGAAAAGGAAGAAAAGAGAGAAAAAGGAAAAGGGGAGAAGAGAAAAAAAGAGGGGAGGTGGGAACGGAGCCTGAGTCGGATTTGAAATGAAAAAAAAAAAAGAAAAAACAAGAAAAAGAAAAAAAATTAAAAAAACAAAAAAAATAAAAAAAAATAAAATAAAATTAAAAGTGAGAATAATTTGAAACAAATTTTGGGGTTTATAATCATTTTAACAAATTTATTTATTTATTTAAATGAAGTTAGAATATCACTATCTAACTTGTCCATTTACCAAGTTCACCATACTTTATAGATTAATACATGTATATTATATACTATGATATGGTACTATTAGTTAATTAATAAATTATTTGTTTTTCGTCAACTCAAATCGAGATTAGTTTGGGCTTAGTAATAACTTGACCATGGACCGAGTTATGATCTTAATTTTATTATTTTATTTTTAAAAATTTTAGAAGAAGATAAATAATAAGCCTCCATGTTTTTCTAAAAAATAAAATAAAAGAACCTTTTAAAGCTATGTTTGGTATATGAAAGTTCAAAGAAAAAAAGAGAAAATTTAAAAAAATATATATAAAAGAAAAAATATAAAATTTTATTTACTTATACTAAATATAATAAGTAATGTTGTTTTTAGGGTATTAAGAGAATGTTATCATGTTGAACCTAAATTCTACAAATTTAAACTTTCCGAAATTTCTGTTGTTCTATAACTCTTGTACCTAAACTTTTAGGAAGATTAAGAAAGTTTTTAAAAATAATTTTGAAGTACATGGGTTAAATCTATAGTTTTTAATACAAGAGTAAATATAAAAAATATTATTATGATTTTATATCGGGAGAATTGGGCTTTAGACCAAATGGCTTTGATAATTAATAAAGAGTCCTTCAAACACCCATAATTGATTTCAAGGATATGAGATGAGAATAGACAAAAATACCCACTTGACTCATTTTTGTCTTTATTCTACCACCATTCACATCACACAATTCTTTCTTATTTAACCATTTTTGGATTTTTCATTATTTTTTAAACTCTTTTATAAATAATTGAAAAATCAAAATTATTTTTTTTATTTTTAAATTATAAATAAACAAAAATTATATTAATGATTCAAAGACTATTTTGAAAAATACTTTCTAAAAAAATATTAATTTAAATAAATAAAAATTACATTTTACATTTATTTTTATCTTTTATATTTTAGAAGTAAATAATTTAATGATTAAAATACTATTTAAAATAAATATATTCACTATTTTAATTTTTTATATTAAAAAGTATTTTAAAGTTTTTTTTACTATTATAAAATAAAATGTTTATTTTTTTTAATCTTCTTTTTTCCTTATTTTAATAACTTTTTTAACATGACTTTTAGTAATAAGTTATATGAAATGTTACAAATTTGTTTATTAAGGATTTATTTTAATGATTTGAATTAATTGAAAATTTATTAAAATAAGAAAAAGAAAAAGAAAGAAAGAGGATGGATGGAAAGTTTTTATTTTAAGTACTCAATTAAAATGTTTTCATATAACCGAACTTTAGAAGTGGATTATATCAATACATAGTAGAGATTGAATTTTTCTTATATAAAAAACAAGTAGTTAAAAATTTATATAGATTATATTTGAGTTTGGTTTTAAAATATTTTTCTAGTTTTTATTTTTTATTTTTAAAAATAATTTTTATTTTCTATATTGTCTCTTTTTGAGAATATTTTTAATTAAAAAATGAAAACTATTTTTTAAAATGAAATTGAAAACCTTGTTTAGTACTATTTTTTTTATATGAGAATAAAAAAATAATAAATTTTATTTATTTATTTATTTATTGCATCACTGTACAATTGTATTACATTAACTGTATAAGGGAAATGTATTAAGTGTACAAAGGTGTACAAGACTACCCTTTGTGAAATATTATAATCAATTATGAGTCATTCCTTTATTTTTTTTATCACTCATGAATTGTACATATATGTCATGCACTTTATTTAATTTCCACATGGAAATTCCAATATTTTTCCTAATAATAATATTTGGAGAAAAATTTTTTTGACCTTAAATCATCTACATCTTCTCAACTAAATCATTGAAAATATGGTTAAACATTCCTACGTGGACACATAACTTAGGAGGGATATAAAATTTGTGTCATTGTACAAGGGTATTACACTAAGTGTACAAGGGAAATGTACTAATTGTACAAAGGTGTACAAGATTACCCTTTGTGAATGATTTTAATTGATTCTAAACTACTTTTTTATTTTCCTTGTTACCCAATGATTATACACCTATGTCATGTACTTTATTTAACTCTTACATGAAAATTCTAATATTTTTCCCAATAATGATATTTGGGGAAAAAAATTAACCCTAAGTCATCCACCATTTTCTCAACCAAACCATTGAAAATATGATTAATACACCTACATGGATATATAAATTAGGAGATACATGAAATTTGTGTTATTGTACAAGGGTATTACACTAACTGTACAAGGATATTACACTAACTGTACAAGGGAAATGTGCTAAGTGTACAAGGGTGTGCAAGGTTTCTAATAGGTTTTATAGGATTTTTAAATAACTTGAATTTGACATTAAGACGATTATTGATAGTTTTGTTTTTCTTTTTTTACCAAACTATGTCATTAAGATATTCTCTACAAAAATTAACACATAGGAAATAAAATTAAAATAAATCATGTTTGAATTGTTCATTATAAGTAAACTAAATGAAATATATATTTTTACTATTTTGCTTTTGTAAATATAATTTCATTGTTATCAATAGAGATTAAAAAAATCATTTTTAAATGGCATTAAAAATAAACAAAAAATATTTTTATAACATTTTTATTTTTTAAAATCATTAATTTAAATTATGAAATTAGTTTTAAAGTTAAAAATATTTGTTGTAATTATAGTTTTGAAGATTTCATGATTTTTATCTTATTACTTTGAAAAAATTGCTTTAATAAGAAAGTATTTATTTTAATGGTTTTAAATATTTAAATATTTATTAAAAAATATTTAGAATTAGTGTGGAGAGCAATTAGGTAATTCTGGAATGGAGAAATTTTGAATATTTTTGAAGACTTTAATTCGGCCAATTACCCTATTTACATTTTCAAAATTATTGGAAGGTTGGTAAATTAGACTTATAAATATTGTCTTCTTGATTAATATTATATATATATATATATATATGCATGTGAATATTTACATTATATTAAAAAAAATAATAAACACCATGTGCCTAATTTGCAAGTTAGAAAAAATATATATATATATATTTTATGAGGTATTTAAAAAGTATTTATTATATGTTCTATAAATTTGAAAAAAATATAATATTTGATGATATCTAATTTACAAGTTAGAGTAAACAAATAATACTAATATTTTAGGAGTTGTTTAAAAATTATGTAATATATATGAGAAATAATATAGGTTTGAAATAAAAAATGATATTTATTACATATTATGTAAGTTTGAAAAAAAGAATAATATTTGATAAGGTTTTTAAAAGTTATTCACTTCAAAAATACATTTGGTAATAATAATTTTTAACCATCTTTCATATTTGATGAAGAAAAATGATTCAAGTTGATTCCACTATTAAATAGGTGAGAGAAGGGCAAAAGAGTCAAAGAGAGAATGAGAAAGGTGAAGTGATTGGTTAGTTTTTTCATTTAATAGTCAAGGGTATTTTAGGGATTTTTTAAAGATAATATCCTTACTCTCAATTTCCACTCTTTCATTGGGTGTTGGGCTTAAATATGAAACTTATATGGACCATACATTAATTTTTGGGCCAGCTGAGTCCAAAACACAATTTTCCCTTTTATATTTGCAAAGAAAATAAGAAGTGTATTGAAGTGAGACTAATTGGCATCCATTGAAAATCATTGGCCCATTTTAGGTTTGAAACTCCGAGCCTTCTTAGTCCCGCACCCGGCACCACCAGGCACCACTAGAGCGAAATTGATATTTAAAAGGAAAGACAAGGTCAACTCTTCATAATTCTTCATACTATATTCTCCATAATATTCTCTTTCAATTTATCCATGCATTCATCGAGGATGAAAGCTTATTCAATCTATTATTACAACTGATATGGATAGACCACCCAGTTCACACACTGCTCTTAATGGTAGAGCTGTATCCACTCTGATCATCATAGTACTTTGACCACAGCATCACGCCTCCATACTTGGCTGATCTCTTAATGACCGGAAGAATTTGAGAGGTCAACACATTGGCCGGAATAAACCCACTTCCGGCAGCTGCAGAGGATGCCGGCAGGCCCATGAAGATCCGTGAATTTATCGATGAAGTCCACCGGTTCCAAGAATTCAGAAGGTTATTGGTGTTGCCAGAAGAATACTGGCATGAGGGATTGTTATAGAATTGCACCCAGACATAGTCAAAAAGGCCTGTGTTAAGGGCAGTGCCCAGGAACTTATCTGGGAATGGACATTGAGGGGCTGCAGTGAGGTATACCTTCCTTCCACGCTTGCTGAAACCCGATAAGGCCCGAGCAAGGTCATCCCAGTGCTGGGTCGAACCGAGCTCGATGTCGAAGTCTATGCCATCTAATACTGCATCACCTAATGGCCGAGACGATGATTGTCCTCCCAAGAAGTTGTTCCACAGATAATTGGCTACGTTTTGGGCATCATTGGAAGAGGACAGAGAGTAACTTCCAACCCCACCACCTATAGAGAGCATAACCTTAATGCCTCGATTTTGGCAGTTTCTTATGCCGGTACTGACGGAGGTGCAGCCATTGGAAGCAGGGTTGCAATGGCCAGCAAGGTTGATTTCAGGGGTCTGGCCATTGCCGAACTTGTTGAGGAAGGCTATGTTGACGTAGGAGTATTTTCCGGTGTTGCAGGTTTGAGTTAGGGTCCCTTCATTGCCGTTTTGGCCCCAGTAGATGGCGATGCCACCAGCATAAGAGGTCTGGAGGAGGGCTAGGACTGAGAGGGAGATGAGCAGAGGTGTGGATTGGGGGGTTCTAGCCATTCTTGCAGGAGGCTGTCTGGCCTGTGCTTGAATAACGTGTATGTGGGGGTACGTCCTTTTTATAGAGTTTTAGAGCAGGGGCTCGTGACTCGCAAACTTTGACTGAGTCATGTATTTTTTCGTATAGGTCTATAAATATTAACAAATTACGGGATTGAGATAATCTTGTAAAGAAGATATTAAAATGTTATTATAGTGAGATGAGCTTTCAGAGATAGATAAATGGAGGTGGAGGAGGAGTGGGAGACAATCAACATAGGATGCAAGTCTGTATCCTGGAAGTTTCCCTTGAATGCTGGACATTGTCATCACCTCACATTTCTTTTGGAATGATTCTAACGTGCGTGACTTTAGTTCAAATGACTTTTTGTAAAAGTGTTATTTATTTATTTATTATTTTTTATTTATTTATATTTCTTTTATAGAATTTTCTATTAAAAATGTATTTGATAGTGGTTTTAAAAAATATTTTAAAATAAATTTTGTTAAGTATTAAAAAGATTAAAAATATTTTATAAAATCACTACAAAACGGACGGACTCTAATTGTAAAAATATTTTTAACATATTCATTTATTAAGTGTTTCTTTGTATCCTCTGTGAATTTGACAATATTTTTACTTTAAACGTTTTTAGTAAAAGTGTTTTATTTGAAAGTGTTTTTAAAAGAATAATTTATTTAAAAAATATTTTTAATATTTCTAATAGTTAAAAAATCAAAATTTTAAATATTAAAAAAATTAAATGTACTTTTAGAATCATTATCAAATCACTTTTATTATAGTACATTTGATAGTAATTTTAGGAAATATTTTTAGTCTTTTTAGTACTTTAAAAATAAAATTTTTTAAGTATTAAAAATATTAAAAATACTTTCAAGAATCATTATTAAATAATGATTTTTAATATTTTTAAAAATATTTTCTAAATTCTTTTACACACTTAATTTTTTTAAAAAACAATTTTGACTAAAACTACTTTCTAGATGAGTTTGTCACTTACATGTGACTTTCTCATCTTACAGTCGAAGGAATCAAGTTGAGCAGGGTTGAAGCAGGCTGCTGGTTCCATTGAAGTCGTCTCCACCGAGCTTTTAATGCCTCTGAAAATGTCAAAAGTTGCAACTGGTGCGGGGCCTATCTCGACTCTGCTTTTCCCTTGTCTGAAGGAAACATGATTTGTTTAAGAAGATAAGAAAATTGATTTGGTTGACTGCGAGTCAACAAGTCTGCTGAGGAAACTTCACATACATGTAAAAGAAAGAGGACAAAAATTACTCGCCGGCCAGATGCAAGGTCGTCAGCAAAGAGCACCAAATACAGTTTACTTACGATAATGACATCATAGTTAAATCAAATGGTTTTGATTTTCAATATATGAAATGTAACAACCCAAAGCTACCCCAATCTCAGTTATTGTTTTTATAATATTTTATAATGCATCTTAACTTATATAATAATATTTATTTATTTATTTTAAAATTATATTATATATATTTCATTTCAAAAAATAAATTTATATTTATTCTTTTATTACTATCTTAAAATTTTATCTTATTTGTTATTTAAATTTTTGTATAAATACATTAAAAAAGTTTTTTTTTTTAAAATAGATTTTGAATTATGTAGTCCAATCAACCTAAATTTAACTTGATCAATTTGAGTCTAATTTGAATAACCCGAACTCAATCTGAGTTTGAAAATATGAAGTTTGAACTTGAGTTTGAATATCTCATGTTAGAGTTTAGGTGAGTTGAGTTCGGGTTGATTATTTCTTAATTTGGGTTGGCCTCGGGTTAGTCATTAATCTAATCAACCCGTCCAAATTGTAACCCTAATATAAAGTAAATTTATATATTTTTTTATATAAAATTATTATTACTTTTTATTTTAAAAAAATATCCAAATGATTTTTTTAAGGAGGAAAATGTTGCAAGAAATCGTGGATATTTCGGTCAGTCAAATCGCTACCGTGCACCCTCAAATTTCTCCTTCTTTTGTGCTGTTGAAAGGGGTTTGGGGTTCAACGCTTCCGACTCCTAGGCAAGCTTGTCCTTTGTTGAATAGATTATACTTAAAATATATATTCAAAGTCATCGTGTAAAGAAATTTTTAAAAGAATATTTTAGAGAGTAAATTAAATATAATTATTTTATAATTAAATAAAAAAATTTCTATTTATTGATTACTAAAAATATAAAAATTATCATAATAATTTTTTTCACAGTGTTTTCAATATCAATAATGAATGAATTAAATATTAAAAATTGTACATATATCATAATTTATTTTATATTATTTAATACAATTGAATTAAATGAATCATAATTTTAATATTAATATATTTTTTTAAGTTAGACATATTATAATCAAATATCATAATATTAGATATAATTTAATAATAAATGTATACTTATAAAATTTATATTTTTATCGTTGCATACGATATTATTATCAAATATGATAAATCATATTATACATATATCAAATTCTTTAATAAAACAACTTTAAAATATCTATTATACTTCTAATTACATTTTTATGAAGTTTTTTTTGTATTTTTATAAATTTTGATCAATTTTAGGCTTATCGATATTTTTTTCCAAAATATCAGTCGATATATCTCCAATATATCCGATATATCCGTAAAATCAAAGTACCAATATATTCGTGATTACCGATGTTTTAATCCTTGATTTTTTTCCAATTTTTTCATAAACATCAAATAAAAAAACATTAAATTTTTCCTTACCATTTTCTTTCCCATGAACTTAACCTATTCTATACCCAGATTTGTTACTTAGCTCATTTTAGGCCTATGCCATCATATGGTATCAGTCCTTAACCCAGTGCAGGGCCCAATGTAGACTCGTTCCCTCTTGGCCCAATATGGTTTGGCCCCTCTTTTTCCTAGCCCATGTGCTTTCACGTCCATCCTTATATTTTTTTTAACTTTATTTTATTTTTTTTATATATTTTTTTTTTTCTAATTTAACTTTTATTCTAATTTTTTTCCTTTATTTTATTCTTATTGCAATATTGTGTGGTGGCTATTACATGAAGTGGTATGATTTTTATTTATTTATTTTGGACATATTATTAATAGGGATGGATGGCAACGAGATGGGTCATCCTTTTTCAATCATGTCCCATTTATTTAAAATAATTCTTATCCCTATCCTATTAAAAAAAAAATGGCATGGGGTGAGGCTGATATGCAAATTTCCTATATCCATCTTGTATGTCTTGTTTAATTTTTTATGTAAGAATTTTTTTAAAAATAAAATATTAATTTTTTAATTACATTAAAGTAAATAATTAAAATATTATAATTTTTTTTATTGAGAAGTAATTTATTATATATATGTATTAAAAATAAAAATAAAATAAAAATTAAATTAATTTTTAAAATTAATTTTATATATAATCAGGCAGACATGAGACAAGAGAAGACATGAATATATATTTTGATGCAGGAATGATTTTGGATGTATTGAAGGAATGATCTTGCTCTAGCTATAGTGGTAATATCGTTAGGGGTAACAAAGTTTAATATGATTTGTTAATATAATTTGAACTTAAGATGTTTTTTCATAGGTTTAGATCAAGTATAAGCAAATTTGAGTCAAATTCTTGTCGACTTATATAATCCGTTTAATAAATAGACAGTTTTTGGGTCAATCTGTGTAACATAAATATAATTTGAATTAACCCAATTAATAATCTTATTGATTAACTTTAAACTATTTAACCTATATTTGACTCATTTTAAATTTGTTCTTAAATAGATAGGCCAATTAGTCATGAAGTCAAAATAAAATAATTATTCGTGTTAGGTTTGTATTGACCTTTGTAATAAAATAACTAGGCTTTAATTTTTCTAATGAATTAATTATTTTGGGAAAGTAATTTTACTTGCATATAATTAGTTCATTATTTGTTTATTTTAAAATTTATTTTAAGATAAAAAGAAGAAGAAGAAGAAGAAGAAATGACCTTGTAAAGCAAACCAATTATTTTAGTAATTTGATGAACTTATTTGGACTTCAAAACCAAATGAAAGTAGTTTTTTATACCAACCCACTTTTTTGCATGGAAATTCATTTTTGTAGGAAGAACCATTATTTTTATTTATTTATTTTTATAGTTAATTTATTTTATTTGTTTTGTTGAGAAAACGATAATTCTATTTATTGTGGGTCAATTTTGATGCGGAAATTCAATTACCCGAGAAAAAAAAAGCATGGGAAGTAATTGTATTTATATCATTTTTTTTTTGTAAAAAGATATAATTTAAATCTCGTAAATCAAATATTTTTAGATAGTTTTTTATTTTAAGTATCTTTTTGGTTTAATATATTATAGACATGTATTTTTCATATGCATCCCTACTTGATGACGAGACTCGTTTTTATGTGAAAATTTGATTTTTTTTGAAAAAGTTGAAGTTATTATTTATTTTTAAAAGAGAAGACAAAATAAGAAATAAAACTCAATGTTTTTCAAATTAGATTGGCTATTGAACTGAAAAAGTTAACGGTTCATGATTCAACTTTGTACATAACCTATAAATATATATAAAAAGATATTTACAAGAGTCCATAGCAATGAAACTAAATAGAAGCGATGAAAGAAAATGTGTATCTAAATAGGTTTACAATAAGTTTAATGCTCTCTTTTTGCTTAAGGTCTTATGCTCTATTTATAGTCTTCTTGAGCCTCATTTTCTTTCATGAAATTTAATTCTCCACGTGTTACACATCTGTGCTAAGCCAGTATAGCTCAACTACTAGAATACCAATAAGAGTAATGAAATGGGCCAATGTAAAACAAAAATGAGTCTAAAGTAAATATCAAAAAATACAAAGCTTTCAATAAGCCCCAAAACAACCCTCAAATTAGTCTAATAAATTTCACTAATAAAAATGAGCCCAAATTAATAAATGAAACCCAATAGAAATAATCAACATGCTATAGGCCTGAGTCCAAAATTCTAAATTAATAACCAATATATAAGTCCAATCAATCAAGGTAAAATGTAACAAATCAAAATAAATTCAATAAGGCCTAAATTCAATATCACAAAACCAAAATCCAATAATCAATGAATCCAAATAAAACCCAAGTCAAACCCAAATAGTAAATATGAATCAAGGTCCAAATGATATTTAAATCACCTAAGCTCAATGTAGACCCAAATGATCTTTAAATCACCTAAGCTCAATGTAGACCCTTTATTTTGTTTCTTCAGTACATGTCCTATTGAGTACTCTTTCAATACTTCATAGTAATTCCTTGGTAGTCGATTGATACTCATTAAGCTTCTTTCTTAGTTACCTTCATAAATCTTTTGGTTCAGGGACTCATCTAGACCCCACACTGTAACTTTGGCAACCCCTTGAATTTAGTTTAGTGTTTGTTTTTTTTTCTTTTTCACTTAGATGTTTCAAGGTCACACTTTTGTTTGTTTATTCTTGATTGCATGATTTTGAGTTTAAGGTGAGTATTTGGACTTGATTTCGATCATGAGAAGAAAATCAAGAGATGATTTTCTGATCTTTGATTTCATAAGTTTGATATTTTGATTTTTATTATATGTTGCATTATTTGAATATTTGGTTACATACACAGACTTGTATTTTGGTTTATTTTATTTATTATTTTTCTTATTTCTCAACCACATCATTTCTAACTTATATTTATTTTATTCTATTTTGCATGAGCAAATTGGTTCCATATTTTGGAAAGGAGAATCTAAGGTCACAAATTTTTAAGGAAAAATAAGGTCAACACTCAACAGGCTAGAATTTTTTTTTTTTTTTTTGGAATTGAGAATCGAAAAGAGAAGCTTTACCTTTCATGCATAGGGTGGATGGAGAAACCAAATAAAAAAGCAGTAGCTTGCATATGGGAGTTGGATCTAATTATGGGAAGAAGATAGCACCACGGTGCTGCATCTGGACGGCTGCCTCAAGCCATTGAAAGGCAAGAGCAACCCACGTCCATAAAAGGAGAGGATTATGCAAGAATAAGGATCTCGGCTGATTCTTGAGAGAGGGCAGATTCGGGGGCTGTGAGAAAAGAAAAAGGGAACCAAAGGGTGGACTCTGGAGGCAAGGGGGGATTCTGGACGACAAAAGAAGAAAAACAGAGGAGGGCAGATCATGCATCTCGGTTGATTCTTTAGAGAGAGGAGCAGAATAGAGAGAGGGGGGAACATAAAACGAGGGCAGTGAAGAGCAGAGAAGGAGAGAGAGGGGGAAGTAGAGGAGCAGGATAGCAGCAAAAGAAGAGAAGCAGAGGAAAGCTTTCCAGGTATGATCAGTACATCTCTTATCTTCCGCTATTCTCTTTTCCTCTTGATTATTAGGTGTTATTTGCTACTTGATGTTTCTGTTGATTATTGGGTTTTTTCTTTTGCTGCTTGATGTTTGAGGAATCATGTTCAAATTTTGTTTAAACTCACCTTGGTACGTTCAGTTGTTTTTAATCCATTGAAAGAGCATGAAATGTGGCTTATTTGCTGTACTTTGTCTGTTTCTTCTCTGTTCTTCTTGGATTTCATTGCTATCTTTCTGCGTCTATGTTTCTGCCCTTTTCCATCTTTGATACCTTAATCTTTGGAAGTCATAATAGCATGAATATCTTAAGAAAAGCTGAAACTTTGAAGAGGACCATGTACAGTGTGGGTTGCTTGTGGGGTTTTGCACATGGCTGCAGTTTGTTGAATCAGATTGGGTATTTCTTCTTCAAGGCAATAAAGTTGTTGGATGTGATTTAGTTGGCTGCAGTGGTTGCTCCTACTTCTGGGGTTCTCTGTTCGCAGTATTCTGGGTTGTAGTTCTGGCGGGTTTTTCTTTATCTCAACAGTGGCAATACCTTCAATCAAAGCTACTGTCATGGAGGGATAATATCTTAAATATGATTAGTACCTTTCAAGCCAGCAGGATACACGAGATGACTCCCAGGCAATGCAAAGATCTGTATACTCATCTGAAGGTGATGGTTTCTCTGGTTCTGATTTGGGTCTTGGCTCCACTTTTCAGAAGCTCCATCTTTGTTTCATTCTCCTTTAAAATAATGAAGTAGTGGTACGAATCTGCTGAGGAAAGAATGTCAGCTCCAATTGTACGCCCAACCTGTCTTTGGTTCATTCCCTTCACTTTTCGCGTGCATGTAGTTTCGGAAGTGGATGGTCTCCCTCATGAACTGCAGATTCTTGAACTTGGTTCCAGAGATTACTGGTAATGGAGAACTTGCAAACTTTAACAAGAATCTCAAATAAAGAAGTTCCGTAAGCTGATCGAAGCTCATGAAAGTGTCGAACCATCTCGGGGCCTTCACTCCCTGAACACAGCTTAGGTTCTTATTTTTCCGTAAGCTGCAGCTGTACCAGAAAGCAATGGAACGGAGAAGACTCTCACCTCGGAATGTATTCATCATGGATACAGGGATAGGGGAACTACCACAATCTACTTAATTTCCTTTGTCCGTGAAGTTCTGTTTGAAAATAAGGTGCATGAGCTCATGGGAGTGAGAGGATGAAAGTGATTCATTAGATGGGAGAAAGAGTGGGCTCTTCTGGAAGTGAAATTATAGGACTGAAAGCTCCGCCGTTTGCATGAAGTCCTGTCATAGCTTCTCTGAGAGATAATATAGCATTCCTTGAGCCTAATGCCCTATTCCAGACAAAGCTTCAAGTAGCCGACAATGATCAGAAACCAAAGAATATGGAAGTGGAGGTTGGTGAAAACAGCTTCCAAGAATTGAGAGAAGATCAGGGCTGCTGAATGTACAATGGATTAGAAAGTGTTGAATAAGAAAGATCCAAAGCCAATAAATGCTTTGAATCTAGAAACTAGGTTGAGACTGCTGAACATAGTTCCACCTGTCCGTCACCATCCTCCCCACGTGCATGCAGTTGTGGCCATGCATGTTCACCCTTCTTACCTCAATGCAGTCTTCCAAGTCCCAAACACGCAGCTCCTTGTTTTCCCAATTATTGAATTGATTTGTTTTCATCATTTTTTAATTCTTTTACTTCAACAACAAAAAAATAATAATAATATTCCAATAATTTTTTACATGCTTTTTAAAATTGGTTTTAAAACTTTGTTTTTGATAAATTCACTTCTTTTGAAATTCCACCTTAAAAATCTTTTCTAGTTTAATAAAAATCTTTTCTTCAAATTAACTTGCAGCCAATTTCCTTTTGGCATGCATTCTTTTATTTTTCTTGAAAAATATTTTTCTCAATTTTCTCAATTTTAATAAACATGGTTTAAATCCTATAATTAATGGAATTCCCCCAAATTTCTATGATCCCTCCTTTTTGACTATTAGGAATATGAAGCTTATGGACTTAATTCATGCAAAGATAAATTGGTCATTGGTGGGGTGCATCACATGAGTTTTCTCCTTTGACTTTTGGCTGTTATGCTTAGTGAATATGGATTGATCTTTGCCTTGCTCTATGACATACTTGTGATTATTCTATACTTGTTATTGTACACTAATCCTGTTTCTCATGTAGTGTGTAATTGACGGCCCGATGCTAAGGTACATACCTAATCTTCAACTTTTGAAATTACATGAATATGCATGTTATTGTGAGTTATGTCCATATTTGATGCTATCTCTGATTGCCATGATGCTTGCTTGATTTTCTCTAATGAGATCTGTGTTATATATCTTGTTGTTTGAACTAACTCTGATGTCTTGTGATAGTGCTTAAAAAACATTTTAGGTATATACCCTAACTCTTCTTTATGATTGCGATTTGAATTCTTGTTTGGAATGCTAATGTTAATAGAATTTCATAATCACCTTAGCTTTTCTTGGTACCCTAAGTCAATTAGTCAATTGCCATATTTCCCTTAATCTAGCTAATAGAGACCTGTTTAGATATTAAAGAGGTGCTACTTCTTTGAGGTACCTTCCAATAGGTAATATGATCCTTAGACCCAAACTCGAGCTTTTTGAAGATATGCTTTTTCAAAACTACGAAGTCAAATTTTCTTTTAGGGTTTTCTTTTTTGATTTATTTTCATTTTTAAAATAAAATAAAATAAGTGGCATATATATAGTCTTTCACCAATAAGAAATCATGAAAAATGCGGGTCCGCACTCAACCCAAAGTCCACAAATAACATCTAAATCAAGTAAATGCATACTTAAAAATAATGAAAATAATCAATATCAATCAATGTAATATAAAAATAAAATAAAATAAAATAATCAATTTCTTTAGGAAACCATGGATGGAAGGTGGCAAAGAAGTAGAAGTAAGGGAAAAGAGAAGAAAAAAAGAATAAAAAAACATAAAATAAATAACAAAAAAAAGAAGAAAATATGTGAGGTGAGAAAGAAATAGAAAATGAAAGAAAATGAGAGAATAAGAGAGGTGGGGGGAGAGGCAGGGAGGGGTGGAGGGGAGTCATCGAAAATGGTTGCTGTTAGTGGGGGCCATCGATCAATAGTGATGGTGGTGGCAGGTGAGAGTGGATGGGTGTGGAAAAAAAAATATAAAAAAAGAAAAAGAAAAGAGAGTCTAATGACCAAAGAAAAGATGCAAAATTGAGAGAACAATTTTTTCTTATTGACAATATTTTTTCATGTCTTTTCCATTGCACTCTCCTTATTTTACATAAACTATTAAATAGAAATAGAAATTGAATAAAATAAAAACTAATTCTAAGGATTCTTTATTTCCTTAACTAATTAGGAATAGAAACCAAAAATTGAGGGATCCTAGGGATCATTTATTTGGGTCGTAACATCCTCTTCCTTGTTAAAAGAAGGAAATCCTCTTAATGGGTGGTAATTGACTATTCCAATTCATTCTGATTCCCATAGAGTTCAATGTACTCTCTCCACTTTTGTTAGAGTCCTTGACTTCCTTGAGAATTGCCTTCATTGTCCCTTCCTACAACAAGGCTAACCCAATGGTTTGGGCTAGTGTGTGTGGTCGAAACATGGTGACTTGATGAAAAGAAACATGAGAAAAATGAATGAAAAGGGTAAAGAGCGAGGAGAGAACAAATGAGAAGAGAAAAAAAAAAGTCAAGTGTGAATGAGAAGAAAAAGAAACTTGCGAAAAATGAAAAAAGTGAAAAGGGAAATATGAGATGAGAGAAAAAATGGGAGAGTCGGGTGTGAAATGGGGTAAAAACAAGGAAAGAAAAATGAAAGAAGTGAAAAGGAAAAATGAGAAGAGAGAAAAAATAGGAAGAGAAAAAAAGGGGAGAGAGTTGGGTGTAAATGGGAGAAAAAAGAAGGGAAAAACAAAAAAAGAAAAAGAAAGATAAAAGGAAAACTAAAAAATGAAGTAAAAAATAATCAAATAAACAAATAATAATAAAACAAACTTAAAAAGTGAGAATAGATTTGCTACAAATTTTGGGATTTACAACTATTTTAACAAATTTATTTATTTATTTATGTATTTATCTAATTATCATAGGATTATCACTATCCAAGTTGTCCAATCATCTCCTTAATCCTTATCTATCCTTTTTTACTTTATCATCATTTTGATTATCATTTTTTCCACTAGATTAATATATGTGTACTATTTGCTATTATGATATGGTATCAAATAGCTAATTAATAAATTATTTGTGTTTCATCCACTCTTTTAATAAATGTTGAGATTAGCTTCGGCTTAGTAATAATCTTGCCCTAGACTGAATTATGGCTTTGATTCTATTATTTTATTTAAAAATAATTTAAAATAAAATAAGTAGGAAGCCTGCATGTTTTTCTAAAAAAATAAAATAAATGAAACTTTTAAGGCTATGCTTGATATGTGAAAGTTTAAAGAAAAAAATAAGGAAAAATTATAAATTTTTTATTTAACTATAAAAAATACAATAAATAATATTAATTTTAGGATGGTAAAAGCATGATATGTATATTGAAACTAAATTTTGTAAACTTAAACTTTTAAAAAATCTTGTCCTTCTATAACATGCACCAAAACTTATAAGTATATAGGTAAACCTATATATATATATATATATATATATATATATATATATATATATATATATATATATTTTATATATAAGTAAAATATAAAATTATTATTATCATTTTATGTTTGTAAAGAAAATAAGTGAGACTAATTGGCATCTATTGGGAATCGTTGGCCCATTTTAGGTTGGAAAATCTAAGCCTTCTTAGTCACGCATAGCGAAATTGATCATATTTAAAAGGAAAGTCAAGGACAACTGTTTCCAATTTTCCATACAATATTCCCCATAATTTTCTCTTTCATTTTTTCCATACATTCATCAAGGATGAAAGCTTATTCAATCTATTACTATTGATATAGATAGACTAAGCAGAGAAAGAACCAGTTCACACACTGCTCTTAATGGTAGAGCTATATCCACTCTGATCATCATAGTACTTTGACCACAGCATCACACCTCCATACTTGGGTGATGTCTTAATGACCGGAAGAATTTGAGAGGTCAACACATTGGCCGGAATAAACCCGCTTCCGGCAGCTGCAGAGGCTGCCGGCAAACCCAAGAAGATCAGTGAATTTATCGATGAAGTCCACCGGTTCCATGAATTCAGAGGGTTAGTGGTGTTGGCAGAAGTATACTGGCATGGGGGATTGTTATAGAATTGCACCCAAACATTGTCAAAACGGCCTGTGTTAAGAGCAGTGCCCATGAACTTATCTGGGAATGGACACTGAGGGGCTGCAGTTAGGTATACCTTCCTCCCACGCTGACTGAAACCCGATAAGGCTCGAGCAAGGTCGTCCCAGTACTGGGTCGAACCGAGCAGGATGACAAAGTCTATGCCATCTAATACTGCATCACCTAATGGCCGAGACGATGATCGTCCTCCCAAGAAGTTGTTCCACAGATAGTTGGCTACGTTTTGGGCATCATCGGAAGAGGACAGAGAGTAACTTCCAATCGCACCACCTATAGAGAGCATGACCTTAACGCCTTGACTTTGGCAGTTACTTATGTCGGTACTGACGGAGGTGCAGCCATTGGAAGCAGAGTCGCAATGGCCTGCAAGGTTGATTTCAGGGGTCTGGCCATTCCCGAACTTGTTGAGGAAGGCTATGTTAACGTAGGAGTATTTTCCGGTGTTGCAGGTTTGGGTTAGGGTCCCTTCATTGCCGTTTTGGCCCCAGTAGATGGCGATGCCACCGGCATAAGTGGTCTGGAGGAAAGCTAGGACTGAGAGGGAGATGAGCAGAGGTGTGGATTGGGGGGTTCTAGCCATTCTTGAAAGAGCTGTTGTGGCCTGTGCTTGATTAATGTGTGTGGGGGTGAGTCCTTTTTATAGAGTTCTAGAGTTGAGGGTCGTGACTCGCAAACTTTAACCGAGTCATGTCTTTTCTCGTTGGCTCTATAAATATTAACAAATAATAAGATTGAGAGAAGCTTAAAGACGATATTAAAATGTTATGATCATGCAAGCCTTTTTCCTAGAAGTTTCCCTAGAATGCTGGGCATTTTCAGGACATAGGAAGAGTTAACTTCATGCATTTTCTGACTCATTTCTCCCGACCAAATCCTAAATGCAAAGTATGAGAGAAAATGATAGGTTCCCACCCTTTCCATCAAATCTGAGAATAACTCTCCTGCATCAACTGGACCGGTTTCATCTGAAGAGGCTTTGATATGGATTGAAGAAAACCTGTTGGAATCTGTTTCACAGAGATTATCATTATTCATTATGCACACGGTTTTCCAAGAGATGAATCTTCATGAGACAATTGCTACATTTTTTAAGATACAAATGGTAGGAAATCACAACCGAAATTCCAGTATATGTCAGGTCATCTATGTCTCAATCCTATCTGGAGAACATAATGCCATCCTTCTCATTTACCAGAAAAATTGTTAAACCCCACGAGAAAGAAAACAAATGAACCAGGATGCTCACACCCAACTCAAAATATTAACCTGGATTTACCATTTGGTATGGTATTCACCAAAGTTTTATCTTAACTTATGATTTAAAATATTGGTCATAAACACGATGTTATAAAAATCCACAAAATCCCCATTCATTTTAACCCCAAAAAGATACCAGCCCCGGAGCTGAAACGGCTCTCAGTAGAGAACTGAGAGACAGCACACCAACATTGGGCTTCTAGTTCAGTAAATCAAAATTTCTCCCACACATTTATGGAAAAAAAATATTTGGATAAAGGGAACTCTGAGATCAACTAATCAAAGTCCTGGAAAAGAAGTTCCACCTTTAATAGATTTGAACTGATAAGCTTTAGAATCAACAACAACTCCTCAATCTATAAAGCTTTAAGTAGCTATCTTTTCAGCAAAAAATAGAAAATGAAGCCAAAATCTCTAATCCTCCTCTGACTAACTTCTTACAATAGACGCAATAGCTTGAAGTAATCTTTCAAAAAACCAAAGTACACTGCAGCTTTTAGGGCATAGCTATCTGAACTACGGCTGAAACCCAATAAATTCTTCGCAATTTTAAATCAACAAAACACACAGACATTCTAGAAAAATTGAAATTACCCAGTACCCACATCATTCATCAACCGTATTTTCTGGGTTTGTAAAATCCAGCTTAAAGCTATCGAAGGAGCAAAGATTCCAGAACAATTCAAACCACGATTAACCAATATACAATTCAGTAGAACGGATGCCTTGTACATAAACAAATTACTATGCAATGATGATTTTGCATATTAAGTTTGTTTATATGCAATTTTTGTCACATACTTGCATCTCTATGGTTGTACACTTGTAGTACATCTAACTGCATGTGTCAAGTTCTGGTTTTTATGGGAAAGCACCACCTATACTTTGGCGATGAACTCATAAATTCATAATATTATTCAAGACTTTGTCTAGCTGACATGTTTGGGACTAAATGTAAACCAGTGGTCGTTCACTACCATAGGCTGGCCACAAAATTTTCAACTTTTCATTCTTTCGGGCCTATTTATCAGTTCATTTCAGGCCAGAAAATCCCTCATTCCATCAACTCAATGTTTGCTCTTTACTGGGTCCAGACCCGTTCATCTTTGTTCCTCATGTATGGTTTCTGTTTCTAGGTTCTCATGAGTGCACTGATTGCTACCTTTTTCTTTTCTTCTTTAGTGTTTTTTTTTGTTCTTGCCTCGAGTCTATCTTCTCACATTTCTTTACTCCTTGCTTCTGAACAATTTTATTTTATTTTTGATGGTTTATCATTCTGTACCTTCAGGCACAATAAGAATATGTTTGACAGTGACTCTAGAAAATGTTTTTGACATTTCTAATGTTTAAAATTTTTTATTTTTTAAGTATTAAAAATACTATAAACACTTATAAAAATCACTGTTAAACGCGTTCTAAGTCTCCTAGTCTCTTTAAGAAATTTGTGCAACAATATGCATCAATCAAACATCATCCCAGAATCATCTCTCAGTTCATGTAGAGGATTCATACTTTAGTCCATTTATAGATTTAGAATAAGCCAATTAAAAATGAAATTGAAATAATTATCTAAGACTTTCTAGGCACAGTGGTAGAGTGGAAAGGATATCTAATAGATTTCAGGTAGTGGATAAAGATTTCTTGAATTTAGTTGCATTTAAAATATTTCTTCTCAATATTGATAGATTTTCTAAGGTGAATCAGCCACATGTTTCTTTTTTCGGCTAAGCTTATTCAGCTTTATGATTTTTTTTTTTTTACTAAAATCCTGTTGTCCACTTTAGCTTTTACGGTTTTAAAATACATCCACATAGTTAAGATGGGTTCTTTACATATATAGGAATTTCTCTCCAGATATGGAATATCACAATGATACCATGACATTGTGTTCGACAAAATTGCAAGGCATTTGGACAAACACCCAATGCAGGATCGATTGACACTGATATAATTTATTGCAACACACTCCTCCATATGGAATGTACAAATTGGATGCAAAAGGGAGCGAGTCATTTCACGAAATGCTCAAAACCCAGGAACAATTGTGTGCTGATGGGGTTAAATCCAGACAACAAACATATAGCATGAGGGCTTTTGTGGTAGCATATAAGTAAATGCAAGAAGAACCTGTTTAAGTTGATTTTCTTAGTAGATATGCTAGCATGGTTTTTTTTTTTTCTTTGATATCCGTGGATGTCCGAGCTACCTTACGCGCATCTTGACTAATCCCATGGGACCCTGAAGTTAATGATTGGGTAAACCTCCAATGGCCTTATGGGGACTCGAACTGGTGACCACTGAGGAGCAAACCCAAGGCCGGACCAATAGATATGCTAGCATAGTTGAAGCTATTTGTGAAGAGAATTGCTAATTATATTTTCAAAAACAATCTGGTTGATACATCGACCACTACCCAAGAATATAGTACAGGATCCAAGTGTCTCTTATGAAGAACATTAGAATATCCATATCTTTTAGGATCAAGGATCATACAAAATGCAAAACATACTATTGCCTTGCAATTGGTGAGGCTATTCACTTCCTGAAATCTTTTTCTTCAATGCTTCAATATCTGTGGCCAGTTCCTTTCGGCTTGACTGGGAAAATAACCACAATTGTTAGCAACATGTAGTTTGCATTATAAGACCATAGCTTATGCCAAAACAATATTAAAAGGAAATTGAACACATAAATCCATGAAGTATTAAGAACAAGTATGACTTGCAATATTAGGAATTTTTCCTTTTTTTTTGGGATAAGAAAGTAATTAAAATTTACTAAAGTTTAAATAGCATGGAAGAAGCATTCACAGTGCCTGCCACTATGGATCAGTCAAGAATAATTAGAAGATAAGTTGCAGCAATTTTGTAATGATTTGTGAATTATTGAAAATAATGCCACAAATTGAGGTTAAACATGCTTAAAGAAGCACGCTCATATAACTTGGACCTCCAAAGAAGTCAGAGATAGTTTAATATTATGCTTATAATCCAATTGTTTCTTAGACGACATATTTGATTAGAGTATGGAGTCACATTCGTGGCATATTATAGTCACTGGAGATGCTAATTTCAATATCAGACATGTCAACTCATAGAGAGGTTTTTCTGATTTTACCTTAAAGAGAAGGTATCGGTAGACAAACCATCCAGTATATCCAAGTCCCACCAACTCCATGATTTTTGGAAGCTGGCAAATGAAAGACGGATTAATTCAGAAGCTTTATATTCATTACCCAAATGTATGTTGTTTATTAAAAATAACAGAACAGTAAGATCACTTACCAAAGGGACCGAATTGATAGCACTAACAATGATGGAAGACAGCCAAACTGCAACTATTGCCCCACCTCCATAGATAAAAACTGTGGATTTGTTTTCGAGTGCATCCCACTGTTAAAAGGTAAAGGAAATTTAGACAGAGGCTTGTAATAAAATGGAAAAATATGACTGACTGCTTGGGCAGTCAGACATGATCCCAGTCTTGAAAGAAAAAAGAAAAAAAAAAAGAAAAAAAAAAAAAAAGAAAAAGAGAAAACTCGGCACTCTATAACCTAGAGGCCATTGTTGTCGGTCTAGGAGTGCAAAGACCCACTAGATCATGTAGTCATAGATCAGAGGACAGACACAGTAACTAGGATGGTGTCACTTCCATATTACTGAAAAATTGAAGGTAATAGTGATTCATCTTTATGCCTAAGTTTGTTACCTGGTAAAGGCTAAACTCAAGAAGGGTTGAAACCATGTAGTACTAAAGGGTGATCATTCGGATATCAATGCTTATACCCATTAATGTTACACATTGTGATAAGTCTCATATGTGTGTAAAGACACCAAAATCCAATGGCCATAGGTGGAGTTCACTGCATGCATTTTCTGACTCATTTCTCACGACCAAATACTAAATGCAAAGTATGAGAGAAAATGATCAGTTCTCACCCTTTCCATCAAATCCGAGAATAACTCTCCTGCATCAACTGGACCAGATTCATCTGAAGAGGCTTTGATCTGGAGCGAAGAAAACCTGTTGGAATCTGTTTCACAGAGATTATCATTATTCATTATGCACACGGTTTTCCAAGAGATGAATCTTCATGAGACAATTGCTAAATTTTTTAAGATACAAATGGTAGGAAATCACAACAGAAATTCCAGTATATTATGGAACCAGCATGTCAGGTCATCTGTGTCTCAATCCTATCTGGAGAACATAATGCCATCCTTCTCATTTACCAGAAAAATTGTTAAACCCCACGAGAAAGAAAACAAATGAACCAGGATGCTCACACCCAACTCAAAATATTAACCTCCACCTCACACTAAGATCATCATACTTTATTTGTATCATTTTTTATTTGTTCAGTTCCATCGAATTTACCATTTGCCATGGTATTCACCAAAGTTTTATCTAACTTATGATTTCAAATATTGGTCATAAACATGATGTTATAAAAATCTACAAAATCCCCATTCATTTTAACCTCAAAAAGATACCAGCCCGAAGCTGAAACTACTCTCAGTAGAGACAGCACTCCAACATGGGGCTTCTAGTTCAGTAAATCAAAATTTCTCCCACACATTTAAGGAAAAAATATTTGGATAAAGGGAACTCTGAGATCAACTAATCAAAGTCCTGGAAAAGAAGTTCCACCTTTAATAGATTTTAACTGATATGCTTTAGAATCAACAACAACCCCTCAATCTATAAAGCTTTAAGTAGCTATCTTTTCACCAAAAAATAGAAAAAGAAGCCAAAATCTCTAACCCTTCTCTGACTAACTTCTTACAATAGACGCAATAGCTTGGAGTAATCTTTCAAAAAACCAAGTGTGGATATTGCTTGGGTCCATTGGGTACTCAATTTCGAGAAGGGGTTTGGTATTTTACCAAATCCAACAAAGCCCAAAATTTTCAACAAAAGTACACTGCAGCCTTTAGGGCATAGCTATCTGAACTACAGCTGAAACCCAACAAATTATTCGCAATTTTAAATCAACAAAATACACAGACATTCTAGAAAAATTGAAATTACCCAGTACCCACATCATTCATCAACCGTATTTTCTGGGTTTGTAAAATCCAGCTTAAAGCTATCGAAGGAGCAAAGATTCCAGAACAAGTCAAACCACAATTAACCAATATACAGTTCAGTAGAACGGATGCCTTGTACATAAACAAACCACTATGCAATGTTGGTTTCTTGCATTTTCCTACATTTTCTCAGCATCCAAACAGAGCTTGAAAAAAAAAGGAAAAAAGAAAGAACGGTTGTACCTGAGAAAAGCTTGAGAGAAAGAGAAGAGGGGCGAGGTGGAAGATAAGGCAGAGAAGAGCGGGGATGAAACGACGTCAACGGGAGGCGTGGCCTTGATATGGCTGCAACCATGGAAGACGCGCCTGCTGTGTAAGCTGTAGCCATGGCAATGCCTCTCTCTCTCTCTTTCTCTCTCTACTTCCTCTCTCTAAAACCCTCTGTCCTCCACTGCTCCTTACGTGGTTGACCTCTCTGTCATTCATTACTGATATTTGTTTATTTATCCATGATTTTTCACCCCTTTTTTCTTAGATTCAACAATGGAGTCATTGGATGACACGTGGCATATGGAGGACTCTGATTGGTGGATTGCCTAATCTAAAATCCACACTACCGTCCACACCCTGTTGTTGTTTTTTTTTGTAGGGTACCCCACAGACAAAGCCCACTAGTCCCATCTTTTTCTCCTTTTAAACAAGGACAATCGGAAATCCAAACACAAGGGCATGTAATTGAACATGTGTTGATTTTTGGTACTCTTTGTTATAATTTAATTTAATTTAATAAATTAAAAATAATTGATGACATAATTTATATTATACAGACAATAGTGTTTTGTACTGGATACAAAAATTAAACTTTGATTCATATAAATTATATAACTGATGATGAGAATATAAAATATGAAAATACCAATATATTTTTTAAAATTATTTTTCACCATAACAAACTTTTTGATCTTAAATTTTTTTTAATAATTATTCTGAAAATTTATTATTTTTTAAAAAATATATCATTTAAAAAAAATAAATTTGACATATTTTTAGTTATCTTTCATATACACAATTTTAAAAATATATATTTTCCAAGATATTTGATTTTTAAATAATAATAATAATTTATTTTTATTTTTTTTGGAAAATGGTTTTTTTTTTTTTCGAATCACTAAATTATATTAAATTTATTGAGGTTTACAAAAGGAATAAAATTTAAATTAATACTTTTCTACTTTTTTTTTAATAGTCAATAAAGGTCATTTCTAAAAAGATAAAAAATTTATATTTTTCTTTTCAATTTTCACACTTGTTTTTGGATCTTGGACTTAAACGATGAATTTATATGGACCAAAACACAATTATCGCAATATTATAATTCAAAATTAAAAATTATTTTGACAAATCAATTTAATAGCTTAATTACATACATAAAGAAGCCTTCAGGGCTTTAAAACATTTCCTACATAGTTAAGAAAAATCCATAATATAACGTCGTAAACTTTTTCTTCTATTTGGGCATTGTAACTAAATCATAAGTTATACACAATTCCTAAAAGCTTTTAAACCTTAAAATACTTGCTCACGATATATACCTGCTGACACTAACAAATAGATTGTTAGGGCAATTTTTCTTTTCTCCTTCCCTTTTTTTTTCTGTTATTTTTATTTTTTGAAATGAATAATTTATTTCATTAAATTTAGTAAGAAATGCAGAGAAGTATAAATCAGGTCAAATATCACATGATATAAATTAATCATAAACCTGTTAGTTACTAGCATTCTAACAGTTTTTCATGTTAGCAAGTCAAAGAAAAGTAGAACATTAAAATCATTTGACAGACGATTGCTACATCAGATGAGTGGCAGAGGGTGTACAAATTTCTAATCCAGGTTAACTTCCATGGAAGCATGTACCTGAAAGCTAGTTGTTATAACTTATAAAGCCTATATATGTATCATCTTCATGAACAACTATGTGCAAGCGGCTATTAATGGGGTTGCCTCAAGCAATGATCGAGTGACTGGTCATCCTGAAACTAAGTCCTTGAGACTGAGCTGGATTGAGTCCCATGATCTTGGGGGTCGGCGTCATCACACTTCTTGGGGGTGACCCTTCCTTTCTGATTGCTTCTTTTAGGAGTCTTGACTTAGGTTTCATTGCATTTGGTTGCTTGGGGGCCCAAACTCTCTGCAAATCTGGAACCCAGTTTGTGAAAGATGCAATCTCCGAGCCCTTCCTCTCCTCTAATGAGTTTCAATCAACCTGTGGCCATGCTCCTCTCCCTTATACCTTTAGGGCTGCCATTTTCTGCAGAGATGTGTTCATTAGCTCTTTCACTATCATCCATCTCATCTCTATCTGGTCTCTCTACAGGATTGGTTGCTGTCCTCACTGTTGAGTAGGGGATTGGGGGATTCATCCTCACACCAAACAGCAACAAGTCCATTCGAGTATAGATTTTATGGACTATATCTCCAAGAGTGTGAGAATACCTGACATTTTAGCAATTCAAACATCAATTAGTCCAACAGCTACTTGTCTCTTTTAAGTAAGAATAGAATGCTAGTATTAATATATTCAGGTATGTATATGCATAGGATGCGATGAACAAGATGGGAGCATAAACAATCAGTTGTCTTCAAAATCACGTGGTATAAAAAACATAAATAAAGAGAACTCCTTCCCACCATTTTGGAGATCCATATAATTTGTCTGTGCTCCATGAATTAAATTTAGCTTCACTTTTTTTTTTTTTATTCCCAGATATTTCAACATGATAGAAGCTAGACTCTTATCAGGAGTGTGGTGAACCTTACAAGGTTCCAAGATGAAGCATATAATTGTGATTCCAAAACAGAAATGTGATCTAAAATAAGGGATTTTCACCTTTTTCCACGATTCTAGAATGAGGATTTCCTCAACCCATGCAGGGCAATCCTAATGTGCAATTGGCATAGAAATTGCACATTCTGAACTTAAAATCCCCTTCCCATAGAAATTGGAGTCCTAGTAGCAAGTTAAGTTGACAATAAAGAGCAAAGTATAATGTCCAACATGTGATAGGTTTTGACTCTCCTCAGATCTAGTATAACAGTCCTGAGTCTGTTGCATATAACAGTTCTTCATAAAATGTACTAATATTTGATTTAAATAGTTTTACAGAGTCAGTTGTGTTCCATCATATTCTTCAAATATACTGTGGTGTTTGTCATCTTATTTCTCCTGTTTGTTCCTATCTGCTTTGAATTGCATCTATTTCCAAAACTCATAAAAAATTAATGCAAAATAGAAATACCCACACAAAAATGTGAGTACATCACAAGCAAAGAGCATGAAATGATCTAAATAAGAAGTTTCAAACCCATCAAAATTTAAAAGTGATGATTGTTTCAAGGGGATTGTGGTTCATGCACATGATAACAGACATCTGGCATAAAATAAGACAAGATTACTAATAGCTCAAGGAAGGGGTCCGCAGGAAATTCTCAAATAAAAGATTAGTAAGATATATAGAATAAATGCTCGTCTCTCGATAATCAAAGTCTGTGACTATCGCATTGAAGAGTCACTACTCTTTGTTGCTTTCTCAATTAACAGATAATTACAAGGTAAATCATATTTTGCAACATAAGACTATATATCAATTCAGAAATATAGAATGTACATATATACATTAGCATGTATGCATTTAATTTTATATGTATGTTTGAACAGAAAAATAAAAATAAAAATTGAACAGGAAGAACTGACAATTTGGGAGAAAGGTGCTTCCTGACAATAACACTACGAGGAAGAGATATCTGAAGAATGACCACATCCTCAGCGACAATGCCTGAATGGCTTAAGATGGGGACCTAATACTTTCATAAGCAAAGGTTTTGTCAACTTAATTATATGTGTGATATGTTTACCTGCTTTTTATGATCTTTCCCACATAATTATCAAGGCTCCAATCACCAAAAAAGCCTCCCTGCAAATGGCACTGGATAGTCTCTAACAGCAAGCAAATTTGCTTCACAAACTTTTGTTTTGTAGATTCTTCAATACTCAGTGAAACCCCTGAGCAAAGCATCTCCATTCTAAACAAAATCTGCTACTGATTTCTAGAGCTTACTAAGGAAAATTTTACAGCAATGGGAGGCAAAACATTGACTCCAGCTTATTAGAATGATAAAGCAATAGTGTACTATGTGAATATGAAAAGGAGATAAGGATACTCTCTAACTATATTTTCTGAAGTCAATCTGGTTGATCTAGGATCAGATGCTTCACAGGGTGCATCAAGATTTTTGTGCTTTGCTGCCAAATCCTTAGGCTCCTTTACTAGAAGTTTAATTAGTTCAACAGCTTTATCACCATAAGGATCATCTAGTTTTACCTCAGCATTTTGATTCTGTGATGTTTCCATTTCAAACTTTCAATATAACCGGTGGATAGACTATTTCCTGCACCTGAGGAGTACTCCCTGAAGGCTTGGCTCACCAATAATCACCACATGAACAAACACCATTGTAGAAATGGTGAAAACGATTAGTATCCCTGATAGTGATTTCACGCCCAACAATCTTGGAAATAAGCTTGGCAGCAATATGGCAATCCCCACAAACACGAAGATTCTTAGTAATCCTAATAGGTGATCCAGGGGCAGTATTTAGAATAGCAAAGGCAATAGCCAACTTCTCACTATGAACTGCTAAGTGGCATTCTTTATCCTCCTCTTCGACATCATGAAGAGCAGAATCTGTTTCAGGGACATAGCCTGCTTCTTTCATCTTCCCTACTAATACATCTAGCTCTTCGTAGATCTGCTTGGACTGTGGATGTGATTGGTCACCAGCAAGAAAGGTGTGAACCCGATTGTCAAGCTCGAAGTTGCTAACACCAGGCATTTTCTTGATTCCTTTAGTCTTCATGATTGATCTGACTGTTGTTACATCCTCCCATCTACCTGCCTTTGCATAAATATTGGATAACAAGACATAATAGCCTGACTGCTCAGGACATAATTGGAAAAGTTGATCAGCAGCAAGAAGCCCAATTATCATGTTAGAATACACCCTACAAGCACTCAACAAAGCCCCCCAAACTCTTTCATTGGGTTCCATTGGCATCTGTTTGATGAAACCATAAGCCTCATCTACTTGCCCTGCACGTCCTAACAGATCTACCATGCAAACAAAGTGTTCTATCCGTGGAACTATCTTACACTCCTCAGTCATTAATTTAAAGTAGTATCTGCCCTCATCCAATAATCCTGCATGGCTGCAAGCTGAGAGAACTGAAACAAAGGCAATGGAATCAGGATTCAGACCCAAGTCTTGCATCCTTGAGAAGAGAGACACAGCATCACGGCCCTTCCCATTCATACCATAAGCTGAGATCATTGAAGTCCATGACACAACATCACGAAACTTCATTTGATCAAACACTTCCCTTGCATACTCTAAACATCCACACTTGGCATACATATCAATCAAGGCATTCTCCAATAGCAAATTTGGCTGAAGCCTCTTCCTAACAACGTATTCATGAATCCTCCTTCCAAGCAATAGAGCTGACAGATCCCCGCAAGCAGGAAGCACACTAGCAATACTGATTGCATCAGGGTCCACCCCATGAGCTTCCATCTGTAAAAATATATCAACCGCTTCAGCAGGCATTGAATTATTCATGTAAACTGCAATCATCACATTCCAAGAAACCAAACTCTTATTTGCCAACTTCATGAACATTTCCTTAACAAATGAAACATTGTCAAGACATGTATTAGTCACAGCAGGCAAGAGGCTAGCCATTGTACCAGCATCTGGTTTCAAACCCAACAACTCCATTTCTTTGCAAACCTCTAAGGCATCATCAAATTGCCCATTCCGTGCACAACCGGCAACCAATGAATTCCATGAAACAACATCTCTACAAGGCATTTCATCAAGAACTCTACAAGCCTCCACCAAACAACCACATTTCCCATACATGGAAATTAACCCATTCCCTACGAACACATTCAAGTCAAGCCCAACTCTCACAACCGCAGCATGAATTTGCATACCAACCCACAAATCCTCTGACCCAGAAGAGGCTTTTAAGACACAAGGGTACGTATAATGGTCAGGATCAATCCCATGGCCGGCCATGTTCTTGAAAACAAGAAGAGCATCACTGTGCAAATGGTTGTTCACATAACTTCTTATCATAACATTAAAGAAAACAACATTCTTCTTAGGAATTTCATCGAATATGTGGCGAGTGGACCAGGGTTCTCCACAAACAGCATAAGCTCTCATCAATTTGATGCCAAGTGACGGGTTTGAGTGAAGATCATGATCAATGCAAATCTTGGAGTGGAGTTTTTTCAAATATTTGATGTCTGGGTTCTTGTCCAGTATTTGACCACACAAGTTTTCAGTAAGAACAACATTCTGTTGGGTGAATTTGGGTTTTTGGATTGATAAAACCAGGGTTTGTAACTGTTTCGCAGCTGGGAAATGGCGGTGAAGAGGATTTATTGCTGTCATAAATTTTGGAGTTTAGGCCTAAAAAAATTTTCTACAAAATTTTCATGAAATATGAAAATATGTATCAAAGGAAAACAAATCGTACTGTAATCTGGTATGATGACACAAGTTGCTCAAACAAGTTGGCCTTCTGCAATGCAAGAAAATGAGACTCCAAGAAAGCAACTTGCAGCTATTGTGATCGAAACCACCACCTCATTGATCGTTGTTATTACCTGCATGGATTTCCGGTTGGTCACAAATAGCATGGCAAGAATGTGAAGACAAAGAAATTAGTTGCACACATCATTCAAACTAATACAGTTGAACCAACTACAGGGGTGACTACATTTACCGCTGAGGAATATGATCAACTCATGGCCTTGCCTTGGAGAGGGAATGGTAATAACCAATCTTTTGCAAATACCATAGGTATAATCACATCCAATTGCAATACTACTCAATATGGTTCACATTCAACCTTATATTGGATTGTGGATAGTGGTGCGACAGATCACATATCCAAGTCACCACTGACCCAAAATAAATTCGATACTAATCATGATTTTGTGGAATTACCTGATGATGGTGAAGCAGAAATTAAATCCACTGGGTCTATTAAGTTGTCACCTAACTTGATTCTTGATGGGGTGCTACATGTTCCAAAATTTGGAGTTAATTTGTTATCAATTAGCAAACTTACTCAAGCATTGAGATGCAATGTGATATTTTACCCTGATTTTCATTTGGTGTTTACGAAGAAGATGATTGGTCTGGACAAGCAACATAACGGGTTGTACTATCTTACACCCAACCAGAATCCACACCTAGCTCAGTGTCAATTGTACCTCAAAAATTTGGCATCAACAGCTGGGGCATCCATCATCCAGAAGTAATTTTTACTTCTCAGCATGTTTGTGACATTTGTCCACTAGCCAAACAAACCAGTTTACCTTTTTCCCACAGTTCAATCTCATTGGTTGCACCTTTTGATTTTATTCATTGTGATATTTGGGAATAATTGTTATTATTATTATAATTATTATTGCTACAAGAGGAGAACAAACCGCACATTCCATTAAACCTCCGTTCGGTCGCCGAGAAACCGCAGGAAAGGAAAACAAATCGAAATTCTCAGGTCGGAACACGAGAAAAACGAAGCACAACAAAGAAACCTGCAGTCAACTGCTCAGTAAGGGTGACTATTTCACTTTTCAGAAACCAAGACAACATTTAACACAAGATTCAAAAAAATTTCAACAGTTTCCTCCGTTTTCTCGGGAACCAAACAGAGACGGAAAAACATAGAGATGGGCGCCGGACCTGAATCACTGGTACTTGCCTTTAGAAATGGTGGATTTCAAGGGCAGGAGAGGCACTTCGAAAACGGCGTCGTTTCGAGAGAGAGGAGAAAACTAGGGTTTCTAGTGTGCCAGCAAAAGCAAAGAGAGAGACGTTGAGAAAGTGCGGTAAGTTGAAGGCTATCAATGGGCTACACTCCTCTGCACCTGCCACTCTCTCCGATTGCTCCAATCGGGTCCCATCTTTCACTTACTATATTTTTAGGATTAGTTTTTCACGACTAACATTATAAATATATAAATTATATATTATTAAAATTAAAAATAATTATAATTTTTTTATAAATAATTAAGATTTTAAATACATTTCAATATTTTATTATTAATACTAACAATTTAAACTATAATAAGATAACATGAAGATTTATTAAATTATTAATATTTCTAATTCAATTAAATATATTAAAATTTTAATTATTAAGATAAAATAAGATTTTATTATTTAAAGTCATTTAAATTATAATAATTATGTAGTTTATTGTTTTCAAAATTATTAATTATTTTATTTATTATCGTATAATATATTGATAAATTATAATTATTTATAACGATTTTGAAGATTTTGAATAATGTATATATAATTTAAATGGCCTTTAATTAAAAAAGCCATTAAACATTGAAATCATTTTACAGACATTAGCTAAATCAGAGAAGTGACAAAGTGTACAAATCTGATAACCTTCATGATCTAATCCTGGTCCAGGTTAACTTCCATGCAAGCATGTACCTGAAAGCTAGTTGTTATAACTTATAAGCCTGTATGTATCATCTTCATGAAAAACTATGTGCAAGCAGCCATTAATGGGGCTGCCTCAAGCAATGATTGTCACCGGTCATCCTGAAACAAAGCTTTTGAGACTGAGCTGGAGTGAGTCCCATGATCTTGGGGGTCGTTGTCATCACTACTGCTTCTTCTTGGGAGTGACCGTTTCTTTGAGGACATTGGGGTCTCACATACCATGTCATAGCTTGCCCTACGACGGTCCTTCCTTTTTGATAGCTTCCTATAGGAGTCTGACTTAGGTTTCATTGCATTTGGTTGCTTGGGGGCCCAAACTCTCTGCAAATCTGGCACCCAGCTTGTGAAAGATGCAAATCTTCGAGCCCTCTCTCTCCTCTCACGAGCTTCAATCAACCTGCGGGCATGCTCCTCTCCCTTATTCCCTGTAGGGATGCCATTGTCGTCTTCTAGTGGTTGAGATGACTCATTTTCTGCAGAGATGAGTTCGTTTGCTCTTTCACTGTCACCTATCTCGTCTCTATCTGGTTTATCTCTCCAGGATTGGTTGCTGTCCTCACTGTTGAGTAAGGGATCGGGGGATTCATCCTCATCACCAAACAGCAACAAGTCCATTCGAGTATAAATTTTATGGACTATATCTCCAAGAGTGTGAGAATACCTGCCATTTTAGCAATTCAAACATTAATTAGTCACAGCTACTCATCTCTTTTTAAGCATGGAATGCTAGTATTAATATGCTCTGTTATTCAGGCAAGTATATGCATAGCATGTGATGAATAAAACATGAGCATAAACAATCATCTTCAAAAATCAAGTGCAATAAAAAAATAAATAAATAAAGAGAACTCCTTTCCACTATTTTGGAGATCCATATAATTTGTCTATGCTGCATGAATTAAATTTATCTTCACTTTTCTTTTTCTTTTTTATTCTTGAATATTTCAACATAATAGAAGCTAGACTCTTACCAAGAGTGTGGTGAACCTTACAAGGTTCCAAGATGAGGCATAGAATTGTGGTTCCAAAACAGAAATGTGACCTAATATAAGAGATTTTCACCTTTTTCCACTTATCTGGAATAAGGATTTCCACAATCCAGTTTTGGCATTCCCAGTGTGCAATTGGCAAGTATATTTCTAGGCTGCTACATGGAGCGACAAGCTTCATTATTCTGAACTTAAAAGCTCCTTTGCAAAGCAAATGGGGCCCTAGTGGCAGGTTGGGTTGACAATAAAGAGCAAAGTATAATGTCCAACAAGTGTTAGGTTTTGACTCTCATCAGATCTGGTACAACAGTCCGGTAAGTATGTTGCATATAACAGTTCTTCATAATTTAAACTGATTTACAAAGTCAGTTGTGTTCCATCATTATTCTTCAAATATACTGTGGGGTATGTTAGTCTCTTATTTCTCATGTTTCTTCCTATCTGCTTTGAATTGCATCAATTTCCAACACTCATAAAAAATGAATGCGAAAGAGCAATACCCACAAAAGAATGTGAGTATATCACAAGCAAAGAGCATGAGATGATCTAAATCAAAAGTTTCAAGCCCATCAAAATTTAAAAGTGATTATTGTTTCAAGGGGATTGTTGTTCATGCACATGATACAGCTAGCATAAAATAAGACCAACGTGACTTATAGCTCAAGGAAGGTGTCCAAAGGAAATTCTCATACAAAAGGTTGGTAAGATATATAATGCTCCTCTCTTGATAATCAGAGTTTGTGACTATTGCATTGAAGCCTCTTACTGTTGTCTAGAGTGACTATTCTTTGCTGCCTTCTCAATCAACAGACAATTACAACTTAGTAAATCATATTTCGTGACTTACAACTATATATCGATTCACAAGCAAAGAATGCACATATGTACATAAGCATGTATGCACTTAATTTTATGTGTGTTTGAACTGAAAAATAAAAATAAAAATTGAAAAAGGAGCTCTGACAATTTGGGAGAAAGGTGCTCCTGACAATAACACTACGAGGAAGAGATATCTGAAGAATGACCACATCCTCGGGGAAAAGCCGGGGTAGCATAAGATGGGGATCTAATAATAGTTTCATAAGCAAAGGTATTGTCAACTTAGTTATATGAGTGATATGTTTACCTGCTTTTTATGATCTTTCCCACATAATTATCAAGGCTCCAATCACCGAAAAAGCCTCCCTCCATATGGCACTGGATAGTCTCTAAAAGCAAGCAAATTTGCTTCACAAACTTTTGTTTTGTAGACTCTTCAATACTCTGTGTGACTCCTGAGCAAAGTATCTCCATTCTAAACAAAATCTGCAACTGATATCTAGAGCTTATTAAGGAAAAGGTTACAGTAATAGGAGGCAAACAATTGACTCCAGCTTATTAGAATGATAAAGCAATAGTGTGCTATATGTAAATGTGAAAAAGAGATAAGGATACTCTCTAACTATTTTTTCTGAAGTCAATCTGGTTGATCTTGGATCAGATGATTCACAAGGTGGATCATTGTTTTTGTGCTTTGCTGCCAAATCCTTAGGCTCCTTTACTAGAAGTTTAATTAGTTCAACAACAGCTTTACTACCATAAGGATCATCTACTTTTTGCTCAGCATTTTGACTCTCTGATGTTTCCATTTCAAACTTCTGATGTAACCAGTGGATAGACGAGCTCACAAGTCGCTCTGCCAAAGCCCCCAAGTCCACCCCTTCAGATTCAATTCCCTCCTGTATCTTTCCTGAAAGAACGCTGAAAAAAGCTTCTGAAGTTTCTGAGCAAAAATCAAGAGCAGCTTCATCCTGTATTCTAGAAGCCCCAGTCAAAACATCCTCTTGAGCTGATACAGATAGAGAGATTGGCTGTTCGCTTTCTTGGTGCAACACTGTCAGCCGCTCTTGGGTTTCTTTTGGAATATCCTGATGTAGCTGGGACCCATCTGGTATGATTATGCTACAACTTGATTTCTTAATCTGTTTCATCCAGCATTTAAGAAATTTCAACTTCTTTGTGTTCTTACCTTCCTTGGCAAAGTAAATCTCTCCTATTTCCATCTCATTGTGCTCAAAGGCCGCCTTGCAGAAGGAGCTCCATGCAAGGGGCTGATGCAAATGGGAATGCTTTTTATTCATTTTTTGTTTGCCACTTCCTGGAGCCCCGGATTCCTGAGATGAAAAATGCCCACTTTGAGAGTCAATAATCCCATTTGATGCATTCATATCATCACTATGTTTACAAACTTCACGGCTTCTCTGTGTAACAAACTGGGCCACCTTTGGTCCACAGAAACCATCTACCATGTTTTGAGGGTAGAATTCATTATCTATAGTAGAAAGTAGACCCGAATGAACAGTAAAAGGCTTGAGAATTCCCATGCATGAATCCCCATTGCCATTCGATAGAGACACCAAGGCCCAGTAGCCCTCCTTAAAGAGAAAACTCAGAAGTATTTGCCAGAAGGGTTCACATTTTCTCTGCATCAACTCTCCTGTTTCAGTTGCTAGAATTTCAAGAACCCTATCTGCAAAAAAATCACCTGAACTTTCCTTTTTATCTTTCCATGATTCCCCAGAGAATCCACGCACTAGAATGGGGTCAGACAAGCATCCCGCAATTTTCACACATTCATCATATTTCTGCACTGCCTTAACATGGATTTTTGTTATTCCTTCACTAAAATGCCCCCCAAATGTTTTTCCTTCATCACAACCTATACTTTGTAAATATGTAGGTTCTGATGTATGCAAAACATTCTCGCATCTATGCCTAGGTAACATCTTCAAATTGATCAAATCAAGGTCACAACATTTCCATTCCAAAGGTTTCCCACTTACATCTGAGATCTCAAGAGTCAATTGTCCATGAATTACCTTACAAAAATTACTACAATTGAAAGGACTAGTCGAAATCCCAATCCTTGGATAAATTAACCCAAAAGGAACAAGAGCAGAACCCAGAATAATTGTATCAGTTGAAGAAAAGCCCCAGCCCAAGTTCTTGATCCCATGCTTAAAAAACCCTATATCCAACTCAGGTTCATTGGATTCATTAGTCTCACCCTTTCCTTCACCACATGCTAATCTGTGCCTAACATCAACCCAAGTGAAATGAATATCTCTACTAACAAATGCATCATTCGCACTATCAAAAAATCCACAAAATTTCCTAGAGAATGCATCTACATTGGTTAATAATTCATCCTCCACTTCCACACTCACAAACTCAGATACCCATTTCAAAGATCTATAAATTGGTGAAAACAAAACAATCAAATTCGACCTAACAACAGGGAAACGATCATGATCATGGTTCGGCTTACCTAGAATATCATGAACCTGCTGCTCCCACGAATAATCATGCACAAGCTGAATCATAGATTCAGCAATATGAGAAGCCCGTGATGGAGCCGAATCTGATAATTCACAAGCCGAAGAGAGAGATTCCAATGTTTTGGAAAGGGAAACAAGGGTTTCAGGCGGGTGGTCGAAGGAGAAGGCCGCGGCGGATTTACCCAGGAGGCGATGGAGCTTAGAGGAGGAGAGAAAAGGTGAAAGAGAGGAGAAGAAGAGCTTGAAGGTGAAGAGAGAGGATGAAAGCGAGGAAAAGGAGAGTAGGGTTTGGGCAGAGGTGAGGATTGTGTAGAGGTAGGGGCTAGGGTTTTGGAGTTGGAGTAGAGGGTTCAGGTCTATAAGGAGGACTATGCGCTGCGTTTGTGAGAAATCTAGGGCTTCTGCCATATCGTTCTGCAGAGGGACTGGGCTAAGGCGCGCCGGGGAAGACGTGCGCCCTCACAGTTGCTGAATTTCGCGATCGGACTCTGGATGGAACACGGAGGTGTTGACTGTAGATGGAAAAGACTAACGTGCGCCGACTGGATGAATTCTGTGAAGATAGTCGGAATGATGTTAATGCCAGTGCCGTCGAAAGAACAGAGAGAGAAGGAGGCGTTGACTGCGGATGGAGCAGCCTAACGTGCGCCAGGGAGATGGATGTTGCAGATCAGCTGAGAGTCTGAGATAGAATCTTCAATCTCGAAGATCGAACAGAGGGAGATGAATGTTCTCCAGATGGAGCAGGCTAACGTGCGCCGTCAGAGATGGATGCCAAAGGTCGTTTGGATGGATATGAGAGTGCCAGAGCTCGAGATGGAACTTTGAATGCTGTTTGATTGGCGGGAAAGCAGAAATGGCGGACGGAAATTTTCAGCTGACAAAGTGACAATAAAATAAAAAATAAAAAATGCCTCTGGTGTGATCACCTGGGCCGAAGCTCTCGGCCCAATAATGCAAAAGCCCAGAAATCCACAGGCTAGCCCAACCCCTACGCTACGGGCTTATCTCACATGTTCAAGCCCTAAATGGCCCACCAACTTCTTATTGTGTCTAAGATGACGTTTGTTTTTTAATCCAAAGTCAGAAAAAAAATCTGAAATATTCTAATAAATGAAGATGAAATAAAAAATAAAAAATATAAATTAATTTGAAAAAGAAAAAAATTAACCACTTTTAACATTTACTATAATTTTTTTTTTTTTTTTGGTGAAATCCAATTTATATTAAAAATAAGTGTACCAAGCAAAAACGTCATTGGTTTTTCCCATTTAACACTCAGAACGACGTCGTTTTAGTCTTACCGTTCGTCTCTTCCTTCTCGAACGTTCTTCCGTTTGCCAGCCAGACCACCCTCAAATCAAAGATGAAGATAACGAACTGAGCTTTTCTCCCTCCAAATCACCAAAAAAAATCTGAAAATTCGCAAGAAAATTCTATTCAAAATAAAAAAAAAATCCAAAACAAAATGTCCACCGTTTCTGTATCCAAGTTCATTAGCATTGACACCACATTGTTTTCCCCCAAATCTTCAACTATAAACCCTTGTTTTTACCCCAAATTCCCTCCAAATTCCAAACCCAGAAAACCCCTAACGCTAGTTTTCTCAAGCTCCTCTGGCGCAGAGCTCTCCTCTGCTGCAGAAGATGAGTGGCTCAAGAAGCTTCCGGAGAAGAAGAAGCCCCTGTACTCCCACAGTCTTCCTTGTTTGGAGGCGTGGTTGAGGAATCTAGGGTTTTTCCAGAGCAAAGAGGATCGAGCCATTTGGTTCGTGGAAAAGCCTGAGTGGCACGCCCAGCTCTCGCTCGATGTCACCGATCTCTATATCAGGTTTTTGGTGGTTTTGTGATATGGGTTCGGATTATTTCATTGAATAGATTCATGGTATTGAAGTTGCTACAGTTGAATTTGGAAAATTTTAAATAATTTGGCGAAATTTTGCAAAATATTTTTTAAACTGGATTTCTGAATAATCTGTCTGCCTTAGTCCACCCATATATATATAGCCTGGATGTTATCAATTAGTCCGATTGCTTGCTGAATTGCAACTTGCATGAGAACAGGTTGGAGAAGTTAGAAGTGAATTTTCAATCGAAATAGGCTTAAAATAAGGCTTGAAATGAGGCTCCTTGATATTTGGATTCTTTGCAAATGGATAGGTGGGCTATTTTGGAGGAGGTTTCTTGATGCATGTTGGTGGTGAGGAAGATAATTTTAATTGAATAGGAATAAGCATAGAACTGTAAATGAGAATGTTGTTGGTGTTTTGATATTGAAAGTTTGCAAAACTGCCGTTTTTTTGGTTAAAAAGTGAATGAGGATTAAGGAATTTGGGAAAGAGATCCCCCTAGGAAGCCATTTTCTCTTGTAATTTCTTGGCTGAAATTCAAGGTCATCTTCACTGTTGGAAAGGCATGTATAAACAAAAGAGTACTGCTAAATAACATGAATGAATTCTCCAATTGACTTCTTCAAATTGATACAGACAATAATTATCCATGAATTTCCAAAGAATTACATTTATCCATCATGTTTGTTTGAAGAAGCAAACTGTATAGTTCATGTGTTATTTAGCATTTTCCTAAAGAAAGAACTTGGATTGGAAACCTTGGCACGTATCATTTCTCAGCTTGGGTCCTGATGTGTGCAACTGTGCTCGTGCATGTGTATGCGGTGGAGGGGTGGAGGCGGGTTGGGTTGCACGGTTTTTTGGTTGATGTTATGGACTATTGTTTGTTATGGTTTGATGGCAAACCCAACCCTGACCAGACAAAATTTCAGTCCTAAGACAAGGTACCATGCCAAAGGATCCTGTACCATCTCAAGAGTTTGTTCAGTGTTGTTGTTTGTGCACTTAGGTTACAATTTATTTTTGTCTGGATTTCCCTTTTTATTTGTGCCCACCATGTGGACCATGAATATTGTATTTAACATGCAGGTACCTGAAGAGTGGACCGGGAAATCTGGAGAAGGATGTAGAGAGGAGATTCAGCTATGCACTGAGCAGAGAGGATATTGAGAATGCCATACTTGGAGGACCATAAGAAACGGAACTAAGTCCAGCTTTTTACTGGCTGAATTTGATGCATTCATGCCCAACTACCTCCCACCAGATCTCTTTTTTACCTAATAGCTAGATAATAGAACTTAGAGTTAGTTGTTCATTCTTCATTCAGATATGCCAGTGGCCTTCTGCTTTTCATACTCTTGAAAGAGATTCTAACTAAGTATGCTTGTTCAATTACATAAGCATAAAGTATTTTTTGTTGAATTTTTCTGTTTCAATATCCTTGAAGTTTGTAGCATTAGTACTCAGTTCCTTTTTTCCCTTTATTTCCTTTTGTTCTCATTACATTCTGAAAGAAAATAATGCAGGATACAACAAAATTCCAGATTTTTTCCCCTGGTTTTGACTTAAGTAAGCTTGATTAATTTAGGGCCCTGAGATTTAGGCTTGCAAAAAATACAGGAGTTAGTTTCTGCCATGAATTGTTTGGAAATCACTCAAAAGTTGACTGATATCCTATCTGATCCTGGACTAGTCTTATTATGGTATTTTTCATCCTGTTTACTTCTTTCCTACAAGAGCCCAAGTGAGAACAGCTATATTAGATGAGATTCAATATGAATCAGCAGAGTGAAAATGAGACCAGTATTCCTTGACAAGCTGCCCAAACAAGGATCCTTCTTTCTTCATCAAATCTGCTGGCTTGTCATACTCTTCCAGTTTTCCTGGAATAAAACAAAACATGTTGTTTGGATTATCTAAGGAATTTACATACTTGTAAGGAAAATTTTAGGAGGGGGAATGAAATTCACCATCACTGATTGCAAGAACCATGGTGCAATCCATCACAGTTGGTATTCTGTGAGCCACTGTGATCACAGTGCAATTTGCAAATTCAGTCCGAATGGTTTTCTGTAGAATTAAGTCAGTTGCATTGTCAATTGATGCTGTTGCTTCATCAAGAACCAGTATTCGGCTCCTCCTCAATAGAGCACGTCCCAGACAAAACAATTGCCTTTGCCCCATGCTCCAATTCGATCCATCTTCTACAACTGAAACAATAGGCTGTTCATAGTCATTTCCAAGTATAGCAACTACACATACGATGTGCTTAAATGTTGAAATCTTACCCATGGAGTCTAGGCCCTCTTCTTTATCCTGAACGGTCTCTTGAAGTTGACACTTAGCAAGAACCTGTGAAAATTTAAAGGGATGATTGTTATTGGTTATACAAAGTATTGTTCAACCACTGGCAGATCGAGAATCCTTCCTAATGTTGACTCAGCTACACAAAAAGGAATTGAATACTACCTCCCATATTTCTTGCTCGGTATGCTGAGACAAGGGATCCAAATTGTATCTTACAGTCCCATTGAAAAGAGTAGGATCTTGAGGTATAATCCCAAAACGTGAACGTAGATCATGAAGTCCAATCATAGAGATATCAAGGCCATCTACTAAAATCCTCCCTCCTGCTGGCTCCACAAGGCGAAATAGAGCGCTTATGAGCGTGGTCTTCCCACTGCCAGTCCGGCCAACAATGCCAATCTTGTGCCCTCCTTCAAATGTACAATTGATCCCAAGAAGAACTAGTGGCAAGCTGGGCCTATACCTGATCTGTTTTGACATTAGAATTTCTCAATACCCTAATAATAATTAGTTTTTATGTTACCACAGACAATACCTGCAACTTCTGAATCTCAACTTTACCCACATCAGGCCAATTGGGTGGAGGACGATTATTGTGTATCACTTCAGGGGCTTCACTTGGTATATGCATGTATTGGTTAAGCCTCTCTACAGAAATGATGTAATTTTCTAGAGTGCATATGTTTCGAGTACTGTTAACCAGGGACAAGTTTAATGATAACCCATAAGATAGAGCCATTCCAATGAACCCTGGAAAAGATTAGTGGTATTTAGAACTATATCATATACTACAATCTCTAGCTGATAATTATATTTTTCGATTTATTTTCTCGAGAAAATTGAAGCACAATCATATTAAGTGTGCATGGTATCAGAAAATGGAAATAGTAACTCTTTGCTGAAAATTAAGTACCCACCAGGGCTACAAGTTCCTTTAGGAAGCAAAACCATGCAGAGAGCTGAAGATGAGAGAATAGTTGCAGAGAGTGTCACCAACCACTGAATCAACCACTCATTTGCTGCAAAAGCGTGGAAGAATGGACTGGCATTTGTGTCAATTAAGTGCAGAATCTTTGCAAAAAATCTGTCTTCTTGCTCAAATGCTCTTATTACCATAGCTCCTGCTACGGATTCAGCTAGATGGTTTGCTACCAAAGACTTGGTTGTGCCATTGATCCGCATCATTTCTTTTGCAGAGGCGTAGTAGTATTTCTGTTGATTAGACAAAACAAACACCTTCAGGTTTACTCGTTCAGTTAGAAAGGGAATAGCAATTGGCACACAAAACCAAGCGTTCTGGCCAAGACATCACAATAAGAATGAAAAACATGACTTGTAAAACAATTGTGCTTTCTCTTCTTCCATGCACCCACAAGTTTTTTGGAGATGTGTCATTTAGAGTGTGTTTGGTAGTGATTCTAGAAAACGTTTATAGTCTTTCTAACACTTGGATGATAAAATTTTTCAAGTATTAAAAAGGTTAAAAGTGCTTCCTGAAATCACTGCCAAACGGGTTCTTAATGTTACTTGAAGATAAAACAGCTACCTGTAACCGCATTGCTAGATAAATTGTAGGTATGGAAACCAATAGGACTTGCCAGGTGACTGCAGCCAGTACTCCAAGAATGACACAAACAGCTGCTGTGCTTGAAACAGTATAGACTATGCCAAACAAGAGATCAAGATCGATGATATTCAAATCTGATGAAACCTGTACAAGGGTGAAACTCTCTAAATCCAAATAATAATAATGATAGTAATAATAGTAAGTGAAATGTTGTTTTTGAGATTCTTACACGACTTATCATCCTTCCTAGAGGTGTGGAGTCATAAAAAGACATGGGTGCCCGAAAAAAGGAGTTTAATAGCTGTGCTAATAGAGATTTTGATGATTGAAGGCCCAAGGAAACCATCAAAAGGGTTCTACAGAGCAAGAACACTGTTGAGGCACATCCAATTGACAAGTAAACCACAATGAGCTGCGAGGTACTAACATTACGATTTTCAACATTAGTAGCCATCCAAACATTCTGTAATGTCAGACCAACACTAAACACAATGTTACAGAGAACACCTATGGGGAAGAGCCAGAATTGCTTATTTTGATTTAGATACAGCATGTAGGGCTTAAAACCTGGGTTTCCTATTTCTCTCTCTTCTTGCTTGATTAATTGATCATGTCCAGACGCATTAGATCCTCCCTCAATGTGAGTTCTCTTGATCTCTCCAGTAGAGGTTTCACATCTCCGGGGTAGAGCAACCTCTGTAAGCCTTTGAGAACCAGCAGTCTGTTGGTGTGCATTCACGAAGTCCTGAAATTCTTGGCTTGACGTCAATAGCTGATGATAAGGAGCTGCATGTAGGATTTTCCCATCTGACATTAACTGTCAAAAAACTTAGAACTTTTATTAAATGATTCTGAAGAGCCAGGTTTTATTTGATCATTCTAACCAAAAGTTACTTCCATAAAAAATACCAAAAAGGAAAAAGGGTTAGAAAGTTAATGAGCCCAGTGAAAGAAACTAACCAAAACAGAACCAAAAGCAGGAAGAAAATCAACTTGGTGAGTCACAAGTAGGACTGTCTTCCCTGATAGTGCTCTCATTACATATTCCTGCAATAATCAAGACCAACTAGTTAGTCTTTGTCACGAGCTAGTGAGCAAACAAGGAGTAAAATCTAATGGTGTTAGGAAAGTATAACTACATTCAGTAGATTCGTTGCAGTATGTGCATCAACTGCACTGAATGGGTCATCCAAGAGATATATATCGGCATCCTGGTAGAGTGCACGAGCCAGTTGAATCCGCTGCTTCTGCCCACCACTTAGATTAACTCCTCTTTCACCTATTTCAGTGAGTTCACCATGGGGGAACATCTCAAGGTCCTTTACCAATGAACTTCTCTCAAGTGCTTCATGGTATCTTTGAGTATCCATTTCAGACCCAAAAAGAATATTCTCTTGTATAGTTCCTGTCTGAATCCATGCTGTCTGAGAAACATAAGCAATCTTCCCACGGACTTGTATCTGTAGAGTATGAACAAAAGTGTGCCTGAGTACTCCCCGATGATAAGTATAGTTTTTTCAATCTAGAGGCAACTAGGCTATTCTCATTCTGAAATATTGTAGTCTAAGATGAAAAGAAATAACTGTTAAAAAAAAAATATTACGATATATACAATAACTGTGAAGAAGAGGGAAAGCACTCTGAACTTACAGTTCCCTGAGTATTAGGAACCTCCCCTAGAATTGCCGCCAGAAGGGTTGACTTACCTGAGCCGACTTCTCCACATATAGCGACTTTTTCACCAGGTCTAACCTCTAGGTTGATGCTTCTTAGTGTCAGCTCTGATAGACTCTCATCCCATGAAAAATTGGCCGAGTTGATTAGAATAGAGTGATCTACAATCTCCATGCTATTCTTCTTCTGGACATTCCCACTGTGCAACTCAGGTGCCTCAAGAAACTGCACAATCCGTGAGAATGCAATTTTTGCTTGAATAACCACCCCAATAACATCAGGGATAAATCTAACAGGGTCTTGAACAAGCCGTAGAGTTGCTATAAAGGTGAAAACATTGCTAGCATATAGAGGAACTCCAAGAAAATAGCATGCCCCGAAAGTGGCACCAGAGATCAGTATAGGGGATGCATAGAAGACGAATGAATAATACGCTTTTAGCAGCTGCACCCTCGACAGGCATTTGAGCTCCACATTCCTTAAAGCTTCTATCACATTCTCGAAGTGGGTTTCCCAGGCATATAATTTCAACACCTTCATGTTCACAAGAGCCTCAGAACTAGCCTTCACCCTCTGAGCCTGTGCAGCCATGAACTTAGTCTGTAACTTGTGCTGTAATTTGGCAAGGGGCACATTGCAGAGTACCGTTAGAACTATTACCACCATGGCTGCAACTGTTGCGAACCCCACCGCTTGGAAGAGAATAACTAGTGCTACGCAGAGCTGAAGGATTGTTGTCCATGTCTGATGAAACCAGAAAGGGAATTCTCCAATTCTATAAGCATCTACTGTAACATAGTTTGTTATTTCTCCTGGTGAGTGCACCATTTTAGCAGCATTGGATAATCTCAGTTGCTTCTTGTAAATGACTGCTGTTAGAGTAGACCTTACCCTCATACCAGTAATCCTGCTGCGAAAGTACCACTGCCTTTCGGATAAGGATTCTATGGTCTTCCCAAGGAAAAGTGATAAGGCCAACACACAGCCCTCAAATGTAAAATTTTTTTGATCTTCTGCAACCTCAACAAAGGCCTTAAGAAGTAGAGGACCAGTCAACAGAGAGAGTGTCTTCAGCAGTGCAAAGAAACCAGAAATGAAAATCTCTTTCCAGTGGCATGAAATAATTGTCCTCAAGATTGACGCATGAGACAATGTCTGATTCTGTTGCTGTTTGTGCAGTTGCTCCAAGAACTGCAAGTAGCAGTTTTTTGCTTGATCTACCTCACGCAACTTACGTATATCTTCTTCTTCTAAAATCTTCTCGGTACCCTTTCTCATTAAAGGGTTCAACCACCAAAAAAACATCCTGCTGAAGAATCCAGCAGTGGCAAATGGAGTAGCAAAGCTACCAGAATCAGCTTCACTGTTGCCAGTAGTCTCTTCCTTCAGAGGAGTGTATAGGCCACTTCCATGAACAATCTCCTCACTCTCATCATCATTGTAATCCTTGAAAACACATGCCAACAATAAACTTGCTCCAGGAAAAGAAAGAACGTCCATAGTTGTTTTGAGTGAAACTTCTTTGTTGACAATGGCAGGGAAAAGAGATAAAACACAGATAGTTCCTGCCAACAGGAAGGCAAAAATGGATAGAACCCGAAATGGGGCTTTTGAAAGATGTCTTCCCCGAAGGCTCACAATTAAAGCCAGGATCAACCATGTGAATCCATGAAACAGAAGTAGTATCCACCAATGAAGAGGCAAAACAGAGTGGGTTTTCCTCAACTTCTCTTCCAAAATCCAAATGCCTAAGCTCAAGTATGCTGATCCAAGACAACCATTAAAGACTGCAGATATTATCTGCAATGGTGAAAAGCCTTGAAATCGAGGTGGAATGCGAACTCTTTTTGATAATGCTTTCTGAATCATATTGGATACAAACATAGCTAAGAGCAGGATATCAAAGCAAACTAGGAATGCATGGTTGATACATGAGGAGGGGTTGGCAAAAGCTGCAAAACTGAAACTGCTTGTCCTCCTACCAGTGTCTGAACAGTTAGATTCCCCACAAAACAGAGTCCATAAGTCCCCCATTTGTCTCCTCCTCTGTTTTCTAGATCCTGTTCCACATGTATGAAAAATAGAACATCGATAAGAAAACTTGTCTACTAGATCTCCAAAGGATATGAATAGAAGGAAAAGGAAGTATTTGATAGCTTTTAGTAGAAAAACACTGGTAGACGCCCTGAAACTAACAAGTGCAAATGAGAGAAATGACTTACAGAGACTTCTTTGTAAACCCAGAACTAGGGAAGCTCAAATGCAAAACTTAGGCTTAAACACAGTGATTGAAGCTTCAATGGAGCTTCTATAAAGTAGTGAAACTTGAAAATACCTTTCTTCCTTCCTTCAGAAAACCGGTAACTCTTACAGTTTTAGTAAAGAGGTTTCTCTTGAAGAACCCTATCAACACTACTTTAGGAAGTTTAAAACATGCTCTGATTTTGTGAATATGATGAGATCTTTAGATTTGGAGAAAATCTTTGAAAGTAGTGTCTCCAAGTTCAAAAAGTTCTCCAGTCAGTTTGAAGTCCTCCCACAGTTCGTATATATTTCTTACACCATAGTTTCCTCAGGGAGTTTGAAGTCCCCCCATGTGAAGATGGCTCAGTCACAAGATGTTACAAAGGCTGATCAACTACCGTCCAAGGCAAGTGCATTGGATCCCTGGCAATAAGAAATGAGCACACGATTAAAACAATAAATGCTCATAATAAGCAAACAAACAAGGAGGACAAGCATTTGAAGCTATTTAATTCTAAATATCTCATGAGGCCACATGTTGATGGGAAGCTTTAGCCTTTGCCAAAATAATAAAAGCATGGTATCAGACAACGAGACGTCAAAATATGGCCGAATGCTATAAAATAATGTTTGTTTCAAATCAATGGTTCATGTCAAAACCATATATGCCTTTCAAGATTTTGGTTTTTTCTATTGGAAAGAGCTTTTATATTTTGAGGACAACTTTAAGGAAATGATTTGATACATGGACTGTTGATCCGGGTATTGATATGTCTAAATTGTTGACTTAAGATATAAAAGAATAGGATTTAGGTAGAAATAAACAAGAGGGGAATATATATAGATATATTTTATGTTTTCATTGAAGTAGAAGAGATGGAAGTGATTCTTGTCATTTCTATTTTCCATTGAAGTAGCTGTAATGAAGTCTACTATTGCAAACACCCAATGTAACGACCTACTCCTAATCGTGTAGATATTGTCCGCTTTGGATCCAAAGGGGCCCTCACTGCTTTAAAACGCGTCTGCAAAGTTAAGAAGAGTTTATACTTATATAGTGTCAGAAACTTTTCCCTCTATCCAATGTAGGATGTCACAAATACCCCTTCTATGTAGACACAATGTTCTCGTTGTGTCCCATAGGATTACGGGGTCAAACAGACAAACACCCCCTACAAGGCCAAACAAACCCCCACATCGAGGTCGGGGATCAACTCTGATACGATTTGTAATAACCCACTCCCAATCGTGTAGATATTGTTCGCTTTGAACCCAAATGGACCGTCACGACTTTAAAACGCGTTTACAAGGTTAAGAAGAGTCCATACTTAACCCTGTAGACGCATTTTAAATCCATGAGGGCCCCTTTGGGTCCAAAGCGGATAATATCTATATAATTGGGAGCGGGTTGTTACACCCAACTAGAGAAAGAAGGAAAAAAACCATCATTTTACGTAAAGTAAATTTCATTACCAAGTTGCTCAATTTTTTTTATTGAACTAAGAGTGGTTAAAGTGATTTTTATCATATTTTTGTTGAACTTACGTGGATCATAGGTTGTATAAATAGCAATTTTTTTCTTGACAACTCTAATGAGCAAAAACCCTGATGCTACTTGTTAGGAATTGATCTACAAGTTTGACAAAAACTTTGAAGTCTAAGGGGCATCGATCCACTAATCAAGGAGGGGTTTGTGAATTGCTTTCGCAGTAGGCACTTGTCGAGGTTATCTTTCTCCTAGTGGCTATCTATTATACCTTTGTACCTCTTAGTGGCTACCGATTATACCTTTATTCCTCCAACAACTAGTGGAATGGTGATTGTTCAATCGATAATAGTAAATTACAAAAAGTGCTTAACAATTATTTTCCCAATGGATCTCCTATGAATGGCTTCAAGACCACTCAATTCTAGTTTTCTTTATATTTTTTGAGCCAAGTGTATAGGTTTAAGGCTTTGGTTGAAAGCTTTGGAAGTCTATCCCACCTTTAATCATTGGGAGCAGCTAGGAATGGGGTATAAAAACTGTTGCTAAGGGGATTTCACTATATGGATTGTGTCTCATCTCGTGACTTCAACTACCAAACGATTTTCATGATCCTGTAGTAGGGGGAGTCCTATGTTTTTGGCTCAACCAAAAAGGAAAATTGGGATGCGTTCGCCATTGGTCGATCGACATGTGTTTGCATGGGTTCAGAAGGCAACGCATAAAGAAGCTACTTTAAGATCGCCTGAGTAATGCATATTAGTTAGCATGCTGGAACAACTTATTCATTGATGAAGGAGGATCCAAACGGATGGGTTCCAAGATCAATGGATTCAAGAGAATGACCTCTTTTAAAAGCTTCTATCATGATGTCCCTACTCACCTAATCCAACAGTAAAACAACATTGCCAAAGTGTTTCATGAAGTTGTTGACGCTATCAAACTGCCCACACATGAAGTATAACTGATATCGGACGAGCTAGCAAAAGTTGAAGATATAGTTGGAAGCCACCTATGAAACTAGTCTAAGGTTGACCCTTGGAGGACGAAGTGTCGTTGGTAAAACCTTGCATAATAGGGAGTAATTATCATCGATTTCAATGTCATAGCCAGACGATAGTGCACGAGGTGATCAAATGGCTCTCCTAGATTGTCGTGTCGTATGTGGAAAAACTTAGTCACTAGATCAAGGGCCGACCCGTGTGAATCTCAGGCTCAATTTGGTAAGGCAACATGTTGTTGAAGAGGTTAGGGTCCAGTGTCATCTGGCCGATGCCGTACCTAAGGAGGTTGTGGGTCCGCGGGCTGGTTAAACAATAGGGGTGCTGTGTGACCGGAAACAGCTATGCGTTGGGTGCTCATTTTCTTAGCGTAATTGCTTGGAGGCTTCTAGCAATGCCGTAATCTGTAAGCCATGCTCCACTTGCTAAGCTTCCATGTAGGCTCGCAAGACCAAAAGGTGATCTTCCACACTAGCCAATTCTATAGAAGTCAGCTCCTTTTGGGATTCAGTCATACCGTAGAGGACAAGTCATCCAAATTTATGCAAGTAAAATAATTATCAAATTTTTTTAAATATTTAGACTATACTTGATTAATATTTTCAATATTAGAAAAAGTAAAAAATTGTTTTAAAAAAATAATTTTCTTAATTTGAATTTCATAAAAAAAAAAATATGAATAAAAAAAACTAAGATTTTCCTTCAGGTTAAAAAGTGCATTCCTTAATAATCTAATTTTCTTTTCCTCAATTTTTGTAAAGATAACTAATACCATAGTTTTATAAATATTTTTATCTTTTTTTCTTATATTTATTTTTGTCTTTATTTTCTTTTCTTCAAACTTTTTTATTAGGTTTGATCCCGTAAGGTGTGAAAGAAAATGCTAAAAAAATATTTATATAGAGAAAAAGTAGGAAAATAAAAAAATAAATTTAAAGAGTTTTTTTGGTAATTGTTCTCAAAAATGATTTTAAAAAATAGTTTTTGAAAATTATTCTTTAATATTTTATAAAAAAAAAAGTCTATTTAGAAATTAAAAATGTTTTAAACTTGTTTTTTTTTAATATTTTTAAAAGTAATTTTTAAGTCTAATATTTTATTTTTAATTATTTTACATATTTTAATAATTATTATTATCATAAAACAAGTAAAAATAATAAAAGCCAAGATATTTTATGGAAACATCCTTTTTTTCAAAATAAATAAATAAATAAATAATTAAAAATAATTTTTAATTATCAAATATATATATATATATTTAGAATACAAAACTACTTCTAAAAATAATTATCAAATAGCTCAAAGTAAATATACAGTTGTTATATGTTATTTTAAATTTTTTATTTTTTTTAAATTCA